>NC_084789.1:21522228-21739559 GCF_028858725.1 Colius striatus
TCGTATGCTTTTTTTGTGTATGTGTGGGGGGGTTATATTCTCCACCTTAGGAAAAAGAAAAAGCCAAAAGGGTCAAAAATTCAAGAGGACTAAACCAATCCATACCTATAGATCAGGGACAAAGTGGAAAAGACTGATTTTGATTGTCCAAAGTCGGTGGCTCTGGCAGCTTTATTTCAAAACCATGGTGAATTATGCAAAGAGAACTAAGGGGAAGTTGATATGCTTCGCAATGTGCTAGCAATATTGTGTCTCATTTTAAATCACCAATTTCCTTCTTGCATAGATTGGTTTGTGCCCTTGTTTTTATATTTCAGGTGCATTTGTTTTCAGCATCAGGCAAGAGAGTGAATTTATCTGATTTCTTAGCTGTTGCTATGGGCTTTACAAATAGCAACAAGGAGGAGAAACCTGTGGGGGAGAAAATTGGGATGCAGACAGCTTTAACCTTGAGACAAAGCTCTTCCCTTGAAGCACACAGATTAATAGCTCTGAGAAAGAAGTGGAAAAAAAAAGGATGCAAGCATACCAAAGAAGCAGCAAGAGTAGCACATGAACAATATAGCTTAGCCAGTCATTATGTTAGCATAGGTGCATGCTTTGAGACTGTTACCCAATTAACAAAGAATAAACTGTGTGATTGTCATGGTTTGACATGACAGCCATTTCTAGTAAGGCGGAAGGGGCTGTAAAGATGGCTCCTGTAAGAAGCTTGAAACTCTCCCCAGCTCTGAGCCAGACCCACTGCTGGGGCTGAGCCAAATAAACACCTCACAATCACTTTTTAAGAAGTCAGAAGAGGACAGTTCTTCCTGTAGCTTCTTTCTTCTGTCCCTTCATTTCCAGCTGGTGGTGGTGCAAGGAGTGGGAAGAGAGAGAGAGAAACAACCATGTGGATACCAAGGTCAGTGAGGAGGAGGTGTGCTGAAGCACAGACTCCCCTGCATTCTACAGAATGGACTGGTGAAGCTGAGATTCATTTGCATTTCATTAAAGACCTTGCATCAAGGACAGAGACTCATTTTGCTAAAGCAGACTCCACACCAAGGGCAGTGACTCATTTTGCTGAAGATCCTGCATCAAGGGCAGAGACTTGTTTTGCTAAAGACAACCCCAAGCCAGGGGCAGTAATTCTCCTCATTAAAGACCCTGTGGCTGCAGGAGGCCATGTCCCATGCAAGGATGTAAAGAAACAAGGAATACATGTAAAAAAATACACATAGGTAGCACAGTACAACCAGCAAGACTGACTCAAAGCCACCCCTTACCTGCCCTCCACTTCCTTATGTATGCTGTCTCCTCCCACGTGATTACTCAGGGCTCAATTGATTAATCTGCAACACCTGTTTCTGATAATGGAAAGTTATTTGCCTGCTGTATCACCTTTATTAAAGAAATTTCTGGTGGGTCCAAGTCATATTCATATTCATATTCACAGGAGGGATCCAACATTCACAGAAGCTGTAACTGTGAGAAGAAACCATGCCAAAGAAGCACATTAAAACTATGATCAGAGAAGGTCATGTCCTGTGTGAGGGACCCTGCATCTGCAGAAGCTGTAACTGTGGTGAAAAACCCATACCAGAGATATTCATTAAGGACTGTGTCCCAGGGCAGAGACCCCATATCAGAGCAGGGGAAGAATGCCAGGAGTCATCCTCATCTGAGAAGACAGAAGCAGCAGAGCCCATGTGTGAGAGACTGATCACATCCCCCATTCCCTACTCCCCCCCTTCCCCCCCACCGTGCTGTTGAGGGGAGAGGAGGTAGAGATATCAGGAGCAGTGAGCTGGGCCCGGGAAGAAAGGAGGGATGAGGGAAGGAGATCTTAAAGTGCTGGTTGTAAGTTTCTCATCATCCTACTCCCTTTTTGCTTCTGTTCTGTTTCCTGTAGGTAGTAGAATAAACTTTCCTACTTTCTTCTCTAAGTTGAGTACTGGAGTCTGTTTTGCCCAGAACCATAATTGGCAGCGAGTCCTCCCTGCCCTTGTCTCAATCCACAACAACCTTGCTTATCTTTTCCCTCCCATTTCACTGGGGCCTCTGCCATCCTAATGAGGGTGGAGGTGAATGGGGGGCACCGAGCGAGAGACTGTTCTGATGCTGCTTTGTTTGCTGGGCCACACCACAACATTTCCTATTGTTAAAGTAACCTTAGCTTGGAGGGTGGGTATCGTACATCCCCCCAGTCCACAGATAAGTGATGTGGCTTCTTTATTATCAATATTACTATGTAATACGGCATTCTCAACCCCAGTGTCAATAAGAGCTAATACATTTAGACTCCTTCCAGACCGCCATCCTATTGTTAAAGGAATGTAAGGACGTCAGTCCCCCTCATGGTGAGTGGCTATAGTGGCAGCAATTTCAGGGGACCTACTAAACGTTCATTTCTGTTGATTTGGCATTTGCCAAGCAGTACCATGCATTGAGGTGGCAGGTGGGAAGGAGGGTGGTCGTGAAACAGGCGGTGTGGCTAGGGGTGGTCAGCTTTTTTGTGCAAATGTTAACTTTTGCCATCACTAGAACATTTCTGATGTTGTGATCCCATTTATTTTTTATGGTGGAACACCAGCTTTTATAAGATCATTCCACATTTTTTTTCTTCTTACCTATAAAGTAATTCCTTTTGGTTTTGGCAGCCTTCCTTTATTTACCACCCAGACTGATGGCCTCAAAGCCAGTTCCCTGACTTCCCTCAAGGCATCTGCCAGGGCACCTGTATTACCCGTAGCATTTGTCACTGGTGGTATAATCAGGGGCTTTAGTGAGGCAGGCGCTCCTTTCACAAGCTGCATTTTCATGCTTTTTGTTAGTGCTACCCAGTCTGGATTAGATGCCATAAATAACACATAAGCCATCCCCATCTGCTGCAACAAATTAATACCTTCTTGCATTGTACACCAACTCCCAAGAGATGACATAAATTCGGCAGGTTTTGTATATACTGTTAAAACTGCTACACACAACCATTGATACAGTGTAGGTGCTATAATATCTCATCCATCAGGACATCTGATATGTTGCAATTAAACATATCTTCATTGTACCTGATAGGCTATAGGGCTTAAGAAATCTTTCTACCTCACTATTAAATTAAGGGATGCAGCTCTGGTGTCCCAAGCTCTCAAAATCCATGCCAGTATACTTTCTTCATCCCTTGGCTGATAAGCCTCTAAAAATTCCTTTAGCTCTTTTGGGACGGAAGTATGTGTAAGCTGTACTTCCCCCTTGGCTTGCTCTTGCTGCCCCATCATTTGTATTAGAATCATAGAATTATAGAATGGTAGGGTTGGAAGGAACCTCCAGAGATCATCTAGTCCAACCCCCCTACAGAAGCAGATCAACCTAGATCAGGTCGCATAGGAAGATGCCCAGGCAGGTCTTGAAGACCTCCAAGGAAGGAGACTCCACAACTCCTCTGGGCAGCCTGTTCCACTGCTCCCTCACCTGAACAGTAAAATAGTTTTTTCTTATATTTAAGTGGAACTTTTTGTGTTCCAGCTTCATCCCCATTACCCCTTGTCCTGTTGTTAGCTACTATAGAAAAAAGGGATGTCCCAACCTCCTGACACCCACCATTTAGATGCTTGTAAATGTTAATAAGATCTCCCTTCAGTCTCCTCTTTTCTAGACCAAAATTGCCCCAGTTATTAGGGGTTGAGCTTCTAAAACTTCTTTGTCCTTTAAGTCTGGATCAAATTCAAACTCAATTTCTGAGTCTGAGGAGTCACTCTGAATATTACCATCCCATTCCTCAGCATCCCATGACATGCAATAGGGGCATGAACTTGGGAAATTGAAACCTTACTTTTCCCATGTTTGTCCCTTATTTTATTAGCAATATGCACAACCAACTGCTCTGCATGATCCTCTGCAATCATCTTTGCATCTTGTAGGGTCCTGAATTCTTTATCTAATTCTCCTGCTTTACTCTGCACTGCGAAGAGTAGCAACTTCACAATGAAGAGCTCTAAGTCCAGTAGCTAACAACCATCCCAATCTCCCTCTGTTCTTGCAGGAAGATCTTGATGCATTTTGTTGCCGCCACTGGCAACACCACCAGGCCGCCCGCACGGATTACTCAGCCTCCTGCTGAGGGGACAAGGATCACCACACACTCAGCATGGATGATACTTTATTCCAACCCCTTGTTTACACCATGTGCTTATATCTGCTACCACCAGCACCTCCTCTCACTCCACCCCGTGCCCACCTCCTCTGTACCTTCCACCTCTCATGTTACAACCCGAGATCTTCCAGACGCCTACCACACATCTTTCCATGGCAACTTGTGCATTGCCTGGGGGTAACCACCACCCCATTGTCTAGTTCAGGCCATGCTTCTGGTGCAGACAATTTAGCCAGGAAAGCAGCCTCAGGGGTCCAGTCCTCAGTACTGAGCCACTCCGGAATACGAGGAGTCACCATCCGAGCCTCCCCAGTTTCCAACTTTTTCCTAAACCACAGCATGGCTCTTCCTGGATAATACCAACTACACCAAATGTGTGAGACGACACAGGCAGGACACAAGAACAATAACAGAACCATGGATAAAATGCCAAGAGCAAATTTATTCTCGTTACCTCACAATCCAGGGGCTTTCCAAAACTGCACCCGGGCAGAGGCACGGAAACGGGGACACAACACCATGGTGATTGGTCCTGCCAGCAGCAGAGCAGGAAAAACAAAGAGACCGAATCTGCTGTTTTTCTCCTGTAAATCAGGGATTGTTTTTCAGGTGTAATTTTCCACTGTGCTTTGATATTTCCCATAGTAAGGCAGGAATCTCGAGAATGTCTGATAGGTGCCTCTGAGTCCATCACAGGCCTGTGTTGTCTAAACAAGGATGTTCTACTTGCTGAGCACACAGGGCTAAGCAACAATTAGTATCATTGATATATGTTTTTCGACACTCCAGCTGCAGGTCACTTGAGCATGTTTACAATCCCCTTCACCAATCTTACGTTGTGTTCCCACAGTAATGTTGGACTAGGTCATAGAATCATAGAATAGTAGGGGTTGGAAGGGACCTTTAGAGATCATCTAGTCCAAATCCCCTGTCAAAGCAGGTCCCACCTAGATCAGGTCACATAGGAATGTGTCCAGGCAGGTTTTGAAGGAGAAGGAGAGACAAGGAGACTTTACACCCTTCCTGAGCAGTAAAATAGTTTTTCCTTATGTTTAATGGAACTTTTTGTGTTCCAGCTTCTTGTGGACAACATCCTATTAGCTGCTGAATCCTGAGAAAATTGCATACAAATGACAATCTGCCTTTTGAACTTTCTGGGTCAGGGAGGATACCGAGTATCAAAGAAAAAGGCTCAGATTGGAAAAGAGACTGTAACTTATTTGGGTTTTGAGATTTTGCAAGGTTATTGAAGGCTGGGGACCAAACATAAAGAAGCAATTTGTCAGACTCCAGAACCAAGAGAAGCCCGGGATCTGAGAGTATTCCTTAAGATGACAGGATGATGCTGATTGTGGATCCTCAACTACAGATTGGTGGTAAAACCTCTCTATGAAACCTTAAAGGAATCAGAAGGGAATCAAGCAGGATCAAAACCCTGGAATTTAGCAGGGCCAACTTTGGACTTTTCAAGCAATTGCTAGGGGACATCCCATGGGACAGGATGCTAGAAGGTAAAGGGGCCCAAGATAGTTGGTCTCTGTTCAAAGATCACTTTTTCCAAGCTCAGGATCAAAGCATCCCAGTGGGTAGGAAATCAAGAATGGGAGCCAGGAGACCCACATAGTTAAACAGGGAAATGTTGGGCAAACTCAAGTGGAAGAAGAGAGGCTATAAATGATGGAAGGAAGGAATGGCCACTTAAGATGAATCTAAAAGTGTCATCAGAGGATATAGGGAGGCAACTAGGGAAGCTAAAGCCTCGTTGGATTTGAGCCTTGCAAGGAAGGTCAAGAACAACAAGAAGGGTTTCTTCAAATACACTGCAGACATAACTAAGACCAGAGGCACCGTAGACCCAGTGCTGAATGAGGCGGGTGGCCGGGTGACAGAGGATACAGAGAAGGCAGAGTTACTGAATGCCTTCTTTACCTCTGTCTATACAGCTGGACACTGTCCTCAGGAGCCCAAGACTCCAGAGGAAGTCAGGTTAAAGGAGGAGTTTTGTTTAGTTGATGAGGTGAAGGATCAGTTGAGAAATCTGGATGTACATAAATCCATGGGCCCTGATGGGATGCACCCATGGGTGCTGAGGGAACTGGTGGAAGTCATTGCTAGACCACTCTCCATCATCTTCAGTAAGTCATGGAGAACAGGAGAGGTGCCTGAGGGCTGGAGGAAAGCAAATGTCACTCTGGTCTTCAAAAAGGGGCAAGAAGTAGGAGCCAGGTAACTACAGACAAGTCAGCCTCACCTCCATCCCTGGAAAGGTGATGGAATGACTTATCCTGGGTGCTGACTCCAGGTATTTAAAGGACAAGAGGGTCATGAGGAGCAATCAACATAGTTTTACTAAGTAGAAGTCATGTTTGGCCAACCTGACAGCCTTTTCTGAAGATGTAACCAGGTGGATAGATGGTGGTAGTGCAGTGGATGTGGTTTATCTTGATTTCAGTAAAGCATTTGACACCATCTCCCACAGCATCCTCACAGCAAAACTGAGAAGGTGTGGGCTGGATGATAAGGGAGTGAGGTGGATTGTTAACTGGTTGAAGGGAAGAAGGCAGAGAGTTGTGATCAATGGGGCAGGGTCTAGTTGGAGGCCTGTGTCTAGTGGAGTCCCTCAGCGGTCGGTGCTGGACAGTACCAGTTACTGTTCAATCTATTCATTAATGATCTTGCTGAGGGAACAGAGGCACCGCCAGCAAGTTTGCTGATGATACTGAACTGGGGGCAGTGGCTGACACACCAGAAGGCTGTGCTGCCATTCAACCAGCCCTGGACAGGCTGGAGGGTTGGGCAGAGAAAAATCCTATGACATTCACCAAGGGCAAGTGTGGAGTCTTACATCTGGGAAAGAACAACCCCATGTAGCAGAACAGGCTGGGGAATGAACTGTTAGAGAGTAGTGTAGGGGAAAGGGAGCTGGGGTTCATGGTGGGCAGCAGAATGACCATGAGCCAGCAATGTGCCCTCATGGCCAAGAAGGCCAATGGCATCCTGGGGTGGATTAGAAAGTCTGTGGGCAGGAGGTCAAGAGAGGCTCTCCTTCTCTCCTCTGCCCTTCTGAGACCACATCTGGACAGTAACCCTCTAATGTGACTCTAAGACATTTTCAAATGCAATTTTCAAATTGCAGTTGCATTTTCAAAGCTTCTGCTCTTGCTAAGCAAAGGAGTTAACTCTTAGTTCGTCATCCTTCATGAATACAGCTTGCAGGAAGGAGGAAAGTGAAGAGGAAGAGAAATATTAAAAATTGATTATCAGAACAAAGCAGAAAAGACTTGAAGATAAATTTTCTTCTCATATTTACATAAAGTGCCAGTGTCATCTCGAGGTCCAGTTTACAGTAACAATTTCTGTTGCTGGGCACTGGTTTAATGGCATATGTAGCCTCCTCCTCTCCTGGTGAGACTTCCTCTTCTTGGAGTCACATGTTCCTATATCAGATCCCATTTCTTGTTCTCTAAGCCCAAAGAATAAACCGATTCCTTCAGATGAAAAATATATCAAGAGAAAACAATACAATTGCTGGTAGAGCACACCCCATGGAGAACCCTGCTTGCAGGCAGGCAGTGACCATCCATGGGAGAGCAGCTTAAAGGAGGAGGAGAACAAGACTTCATCCTTTCATTGTGATATATCAAAGCTGATTAGGGGGAAGAAATGCCACATGACAAATCAAAAAGTTACATCAGCCTCAGGGCAGCCTGGGCTAGGGGAAGGGGACAACAGGCAGAGCAGCTGAGCCTCCCCAGGAACACAGGCAGAAATACAGAAATAGCTCCAAACTTTGCTTCTCCCTTCTCTCCCAGCCTTAGGCTGGTTCAGAAAAAGCCCGTGCTGGAGGCTGGCTGCAAGGACAGGTGTTTTAATTACCATAGAAATAGGGGCAGCCCTGAGAGGGCTCTAGTCCTGCACATTGAATCAACCCAACATTTTCCTCCAAGCATGAGCAAAGCCATATTTCACTGGCAAGCTGGGATGCCCTGTTGATGGAGCAGGTCATTGCTGTCTGATGTCAACAGAGAAGGTCACAGTGTGGTACTCCAGTTGAGATGCAGTTAGACTGGTTAGCAATGAAAATGAAGCACATAGAGGGGCAGCTAGAATTGGATGCTGAGGCTGGAGTGTTTGGGAATGATAGTAACTGTGACATTAAACCTAGGTGTTTGGGAGGTGGGGATGGAGTTGGAATGATAGGTGGTAGGGTTTGAGGAGCAGGGAGCAGTAATGAAGCATGAGCAGCTGGGACGGAGCTGTGGGGACTGGGAAGGATTGGGATGAAGCCAAAGACTCATTGCTGACCCACATAATGGGGCTGAGTGGGACATGGCATGCAGGTGTGAAGCACTTTCTCTCTTCCAGGGGAAGTACTGCTGAGAGCATCTCCCCAGCTCTGAGCCAGACCCACTTCTGGGGCTGAGACAATTAAATGCCTCTATGATCACTTTTTAAGAAGAAGCTAGAAGAGGAGGCTTCTTCCTTTATCTTTCTTGCTATTGCTTTCTTTTCCGGCTTGTGGTGGTGGAAGGAGTTGGAGGAGAGAGAAGCAACCCTAATGTCAGTGAGGAAAAAGAGGAGGAGGTGTGCTGGAGCAGAGATCCCACTGCATCCTGTGGAGAGAACTGCTGAAACAGAGACTTGTTTGCACTTTGTAAAACACCCCATGGCAGGGGTAGTGACTGTGCCCAGAGGAGGCCGTGTCCCGTGGGAGGGACTCTGTATTTGCAGAAGCCGTAATTGTGGGGAAGAACTCTCAGAAAAATTTAAGGACTTTGTCCCGTGGGAGGGACCTTGTATTGGAGCAGGGGAAGAATGCGAGGAGTCCTCTGAGAAGAGAGAAGGGACAGAGCCCATCTGTGAGAGACTGAGCATATTCCCCATTCCCTGCCCCCCCCCTAGCTGTTGACGGGGGGGGGGGGAGGTAGAAATATCAGGACCTGAGCCAGAGAAGAAAGGAGGGATGGGGGAGGGAAATCTTAAAGTGCTGGTTGTATTTTTCTCCTCATCCTTCTCTGTTTTTGCTTTCCGTCTGTTCTGTTTCTAGTAGGCAATAAAATAAACTTTTCTTTCTTTCCTCTCAGTCGAGTAGTGGAGTCTGTTTTGCCTGGAACCATAATTGGCAGTGAGCCATCTCTGCCCTTGTCTAAATCCACAACATCCTTGGGTATCTATTTTCCTCCCATCTCGCTGGGCCTCCCCCATCCTAATGAGCAGCAACATATGGTGACCCCGACATGATCGTCAGAACGCAGGACGTCTGCGGCCATGGCACATTTGGAACAGGTGATTAAGGTACTCAAGGCAGTAGCGCTTGAGGTGGGTGAGCAGGTTCACTGCATGCCCATGGCCGCGTGCATCCTACGGATGCGGAGACAGGGTGTGTTACAGGCACCCACAGAGTTATTGTCCAGAATTGGACGGTGGTAGAGGAGGAGATGTTACAGGCTGCTTTGGCGGGGGCCAAGGGGATGGATCAGCATCTTAAAACATGGGAAGAGATTAAGAGGACTCTCTAAGGCAGCAGAGGAGAAACAGTTCTGGTTGTCGGTGCAGGAAGCTATCCGGTGAGAGGGGTGGAAAGCGCAGAGGAGAGAGTTTGTAGTGATCAGGAGGCTCAAACGAGCGTGGAAGTGGAGAAACTGGGGCGCAGACGTGTCTGTCGCTGTGTGGGGACGCGGAATGTGATAAACTTGACAGCGAGGAGGAGAGTGAGGGGTGCGGCCCCGGAGCGGAGCCCCCGCGGGAGAGCTGCTTCCCAGTCGAGCCCCGCCCGCCGGGTTACCCCTGGGATGACTTGCAGAGGATGCGGGAGGGGAATGCCGAGCGGGCGGAGTCGGGCGGGGGCACGGTGCAGGATGATCAGGGGAGAGTGGGGGGGCGCGACCCTGTGTTATAGCAGAAAATGCTATACTATCTGCGTTCCCAGTAGACGCTAAAAGGTTCTTTGGAGGTGGTGACTTTATAGTGCCATCGGCTCCACCTCTAGAGGAGGAGAGTATGGATGTGAGCCCACCTCCCCCAGAACCCCCTAGAGCACCGTTCCAGGAGCCGAATACATTGTTTCTCCTCCCCTCCCACCCATCTTTCACCATCCTGCCCTGTCCCATCCTGCTGCTATGCCTGAAGGAGTACCTGGCAGAGAACGAAAGTTACGCTTTGCCCACAATGCTACAGATCTGCCATTGCCCCTGAGCTCATCAACTCCTGAGTGTATTCCTCTTCCATCATCACCCCCAACATCTAGTGAAGATCAACAAAGACAATTGTTACAGGAAGAATTAATAAGACATGGAGAAGATATGAAACAGACTTTGGCCCACTTGGAGGAACTGATGGAAAAGCCAAAAGCAACAGCGAATCAACTGTTGAAACAGCTTAACGACTTAACTAAACCAGAGATTAAAGTTTCACCCCCACAGGTGCTCAGAGACCTCGGGCTAGATGACTATGATCTGGCTAAGAAATGGAGAGGCCTCATACGCGATGTGGTAATTGAAGGAGAATTTATTCCACAAGCCTTTCCAGTAATAACAGCACATGATAATCCTACACAACGACAATGGGCACCTTTGGATTGGAAGTTGGTAAGGGAAGGCCAGAAACCTTCAAACCTTATTAGATCATATTTTTGCCAGTGGATTAATGACTCCATTTGACTGCCGGAAGCTAGCAGAAACCTTCCTGAAGCCTGCTCAGGTATTACTGTGGGAGTCTGAATGGGAAAAAAGAGTCGATGTGGCAATAGTAGAAAATATGGACTTACCACAGGGAGATACGTGGCGAGTAGTCACAGCAGATATGATGTTAGGAAAAGGACCGTTTGCTGACCCTCAGGTACAAGTCCGACTCCATGAAGCTATTTTGCAGCAAACACAGACGCTGGCTCATCAAGCATTTAAGATCGTCCCTGACATGGGGGTTGCAGTTCCCTCATACACAACCATTATACAGAAACCCAATGAACCTTTTATGACCTTTTTAGACCGTCTAAGAGCAGCTCTTGATCATATACCAAACATGTCAGCTGAAGTAAAAGCGGAAATGGTATTACACTTAGCAGTTGCTAACGCTAACCATGATTGCAAAAAGATCCTGCAGACTCTCCCAAGGATGGCAGCTTTGATTGACATGATAGAAGCCTGCTCTCGGGTAGGATCATCAGCACATCTAGCTGAAGCTATAGCAACAGCATTGAAACCATTAGTTCAACCTCACAAAGGAAATCGGAGGCCAAAATGCTTCAATTGTGGAAAAATGGGACATGAAAAAACAATGTTGGTCTAGACCATTGATATGGACAAACAGCACCATCAGATCATTGGGGTCCAATGGCAGATTTAATGGCAATTGTTACAAATGTGGCAAGTTTGGACACAGAGCCACTGAGTGCCACTCTCGAGTGGCCAGACACGTAACACCTAAGGGAAACGGGTTAACGAGCGCAAAAAGGGTGAGCGCGATGACACAAAAACGCCTTTCAACACCAACAGCTGCCTGGATGGCCTCAGATCAGCCACTGCAGGAAGCGCAGGAGTGGATGTGGAAACAGCAATAGATGTAACCATCCACAATACAGATATAATGGTTATCTCATCCAATGCTCATGGACCCCTTGGCTATGGTTTAAGTGCTCTGCTTTTAGGACGGTCATTGGCCTCTCGACAACTCCCCCATGTTATTGATGCAGATTATGAAGGAAACATTGGAATAATGGTTAAAGTTTACCAGCCACCAGTTTATATACCTAAAGGAACTAAAATAGCTCAATTGGTTCCTTTCAGAGCTAAAGTTCCATTTGCAGGTAGTCATGAGCGTCAAGATGGTGGTTTTGGATCCACTGGAGTACCTGAGGTAAGACTGGCAATGCCACTTTCGCAGGGAAAGCCCACTCAGATGGTTGTATTCCAACATCCAAATGGTGAACACATGGTTGGGTACAACACATTATTGGATGCGGGAGCAGACGTTACCATTGTTCCATTATCCTTGTCTTGGTTTTGCCCAGCCGGAGTCAAGGGAAAAAAAACCGCGACTCCTCCCCCTCCCGGCGGAAAGCAGAGGGGATCGGAGAAGAAAAAAAAAAAGTAAAAGAGCCTGCGTAAGTTGAAATAAGAACAATTTCCTGGGGAAAATTGAAGAACTATAACAAAGACAAAGGGATATTACAAAGAAAACTGGTGAGTGATGCAGTTGCTCACCACCCGGGATCCGACCTAAGCAACCGCTCTGGACGGGCGACCGAGAGCCCGTGACCCCGGAAGAGAGCTTCTTCCGGCCAGCCCCCACCTATACACTGGGCATGACGTTAGGATGGTATCGAATACCTGCTGGCCAGCCTGGGTCAGCTGTTCAGGCTGTATCCTTTCCTGGTTCCTCACGGGAATTAACTCTATCCTAGCTCAAACCAGGACATTCCACCCCTTATTCTAGACCATCTACACGTCATGTCCAGGTTTACACATCATAATCATCTACACATACATAACATAGAGCAACTATAGGAATCATGACATTCAACAGCTATCATTATACAACTTAATTCACAGGTTATTCTCACCCAGAATCAAATTCCCTTGAGGCACACACTGAGTCTCCTCACCCTTGCACATCACCCACCAAGTACACCCAGGTCCCTGAGCAAAAATAATCCCACGGATGGGTTTGCCTTTACCTGAGGTAGGACACACCCAGACTGCCTTCCCTAACATGTCTTTTACATGTACCACAGGGACTTTGTCCCCTACTACAATATGTAAGGGTTCTGATTGGGCAGGGCCAGCTCGATTGACAGATCCTCTGGAGTTGACTAACCAGGTGGCCTTTTCCAAGTGTGTATCCCAATGCTTGAAAGTTCCACATCCCATTGCTTTCAGTGTGGTTTTCAATAACCCATTGTATCTCTCAACTTTTCCTGAGGCTGATGCATGATAGGGAATATGATAAACCCATTCAATGCCATGGTCTTTGGCCCAGGCATCTATGAGGTTGTTTCTGAAGTGTGTCCCATTGTCTGACTCAATTCTTTTTAGGGTGCCATGTCACCAGACGACTTTCCTTTCAAGGCCCTGGATGGTGCTCCGGGCAGTGGCATGAGCCACAGGATATATTTCCAACCATCCTGTGGTTGCCTCCACCATTGTGAGCACATGGCGTTTGCCTTGGCGAGTCTGTGGCAGTGTGATGTAATCAATCTGCCAGGCCTCTCCATATTTATATTTTTGCCATCGCCCTCCATACCATATGGGCTTCCACCGTTTTGCTTGTTTAATTGTAGCACACGTCTCACACTCATGGACAACCTGTGCAATGGTGTGCAAGGTTAAGTCCATCCCTCGATCACGAGCCCATTTGTATGTACCATTGTGGAGAAAAAATGAGGGAGCATGGACATGGATCCCGGGGTATAGTGCTAGGCCCATTGGGGCAAGGCAGCCTGGGCTCTAGTTATATGGATTTAATGCACAATCAAGACCAGAGTCAGAGCCATGGTTAAAGTAGTTGCTGTCACGTAGTCAGCGCAGACAGCAGGCCGCTTTCTGTTCCCTCAGGGTCGGACTGTTTTCAGCTAAAAGTGGTAAACAACTTCGGGGAAAAACAAGATGGGAAAACGTGAGGGAGCTTGCTTATGGCAGAAACCGCAAGTAGGATGAACAAGAAAATGTAATCTATTAGCTGCTGTTGCTGAGCTAGCTTTGAAGCTGCTGTGTATGTAAGTTAGAGCCTGCTTTCAATGAAGAAGAAGATTTCTGCTATCACTCACATTGAGTAGGACTGGATTTCTTCCCACCCAGCTGAGAATCGGACCCTGGGTTGATCGCCGCATGAAGTAGGCTTAGAGCTGGTTTTCTTTTTTAGGCTTCAAGCTGGTTTCTTAGGCTTCGAGCTGGTTTTATAGGCTTCGAGTTGTTTTTTTTTTAGGCCAAGAGCCGAAAACTTTGCAGCATAGCATCTGTTCCTTGATGACCTGAGGTATCATGGGCCCATCGAGCTAAAAATAACCCCCTCTTATGTTGCCAATTCAGATCTATCTGAGAAATCTTAGCAGCCTTGTCAACTTGCTGGTTATGCAGATGTTCTTCCGTGACCCGCTTTTTGGGTACGTGAGCATCTACATGGCGCACCTTCACAACTAGTTTCTCCATTTGAGCAGCAATGTCCTGCCATACTGGGGCAGCCCAGACAGGTTTGCCCCGTCGTTGCCAGTTGTTCTGTCTCCATTGCTGTAGCCATCCCCACAGAGCGTTTGCCACCATCCACGAATCATTTAGAGGTAGATCCTTGGCCATTTTTCCCATTCAGCAATGTCTAAAGCCAACTGGATGGCTTTTACCTCTGCAAACTGACTGGATTCACCCTCTCCTTCTGCAGCTTCTGAAATTTTGCGTAGGGGACTCCATACAGCTGCCTTCCATCTCCGATGCCTTCCCACAAGGCAGCAGGACCCATTGGTAAACAGGGCATACCGCTTCTCATCTTCTGACAGTTCATCATACGATGGGGCCTCATCAACACGTGTCACCTTTTCTGGTGATATTTCAGCATCTTCGCACTCTGGCCAGTTTGTGATCACCTCCAGAATCCCAGGGTGGCTAGGCTTCCCTATGTGAGCTCGTTGTGTGATCAGTGCAATCCACTTACTCCATGTAGCATCAGTTGCATGATGCGTAGGGAATGCCTTCCCCTTGAGCATCCAGCCCAGCACTGGCAGTCGGGGTGCTAGGAAGAGTTGCATTTCTGTGCCAATCACTTCTGACGCAGTTTGAACCCCTTTATATGCTGCCAGTATCTCCTTCTCGGTTGGAGTGTATCAAGCCTCGGATCCTCTATATCCCTGACTCCAGAATCCAAGGGGTCGGCCTCGACCCTCCCCATATGCTCTCTGCCAAAGACTCCAAGTAAGGCCATTCTCCCTACCTGCAGTGTAGAGCACATTTTTAACATCTGGTCCTGTCCAGACTGGCCCAAGCGCCATCACATGAACAATCTCCTGTTTAATTTGTTCAAAACTTTGTTACTGTTCAAGATCCCATTCAAAATCATTTTTCTTCCGTGTCACACGGTAGAAGGGGCTCACAATCATACTGTAATTTGGAATGTGCATTCTCCAAAAACCCAGAACACCTAGGAAAGCTTGTGTTTCCTTTCTGTTAGTTGGTGGAGACATGGCTGCAATCTTGTTTATCACCTCTATTGGAATATGACGACGTCCATCCTGCCATTTTACTCCTAAAAACTGTATCTCCTGTGCAGGTCCTTTAACTTTACTGTGTTGAATGGCAAAGCCAGCCTTTAGAAGAATTTGAATTATTTTCTTTCCTTTATCAAGGGCTTCCACTGCTGAGTCACCCCACACAATATCATCAATGTATTGCAGATGTTCTGGGGCCTCACTCTCCTCCAGTGTGGCTTGGATCAGTCCTTGGCAAATGGTGGGTCTGGGTTTCCATCCCTGGGGCAGTCGATTCCAAGTATACTGCACCCCTCTCCAAGTGAAAGCAAACTGAGGCCTGCACTCTTTTGCTAAAGGGATTGAGAAGAATGCATTGGCGTGACTTCATTCAGGCCACGATAGTCTACTGTCAGTCTTTGTGGAGAAAAAAAAAGGGAGCATGGACATGGATCCTGGGGTATAATGCTAGGCCCATTGGGGCAAGGCAGCCTGGGCTCTAGTTATATGGATTTGATGCACAATCAAGACCAGAGTCAGAGCCATGGTTAAAGCAGTTGCTGTCATGTAGACAGCAGGCCGCTTTCTGTTCCCTCAAGGTCAGACTGTTTTTGGCTGAAAGTGGTAAACAACTTTGGGGAAAAACAAGATGGGAAAATATGAGGGAGCTTGCTTATGGCAGAAACCGCAAGTAGGATGAACAAGAAAATGTAATCTATTAGCTGCTGTTGCTGAGCTAGCTTTGAAGCTGCTGTGTATATAAGTTAGAGCCTGCTTTCAATGAAGAAGAAGATTTCTGCTATCACTCACATTGAGTAGGACTGGATTTCTTCCCATCCAGTTGAGGATCGGACCCTAGGCTAAGAGCCGCAAAACTTCCCAACAAATGGCGCCCGAACAGGGACCACTCACTGGGTGTTGTTGGGTAAATAGCCTGCCTGCTGGGAGCTGAGACTCCAAAATCGGGAGGCAGGGGCGGTCGTTGGAGATGGAAGCCTAACCATTCCCAAGTGGAGTTTGCTGTACCCGGGAGAGTGACTATGGATCTTGGTGAGACGTGGAACGTGGTGGGACGCGGAGCGCGGTGAGACGCTGAGCTCAGTGAGATGCGGAGTGCAGTGAGACGCGGAGCCGGCCGGCAATATGGATAAGTGAGTAGCACTCTCACTTTTACATCGCTTTTTAGAAAAGCGGGGGGTGGACTTTAAATTGACCGATTTATCTGGTCTACTTGCATAGGGTAATTGCAAAGGCTTTTTTAAAGACTCTGAGAAATATTTTGATGAGGAGGAGTGGAGAGCATATGGGACTTGTCTTTGGGACTTGGTTATAGATGAAGACAAAACTGCTCGGAAACTGATAAAACCGTGGAGAGAGGTCATTAACTGTCTGAAGAGGTATAAGATGGAAAAGGATTTGTCCGCTGCTGTAACTCAGCGGCTTGATATGCCTGAGACTGTGGCCGAGCTGACAGCTGGACTGTTTGGTATCGGGACTAATTATGTCTCACCTCCCTATTCTGGTGAGTGGCAAAAAATTGGAAATCTTCTCTGGGAAGCCACTATTAGTGGTGATAAGGACAATAGTAAGATCAGTAAAGATCTAGGTCTCGTTTGGAGAGACGTGATAAATACTTTAAAAGAAATGCAAGCAGAACAGCGTGTGGCCATGGCTGCAGCCCAGGCGTTGGCCTTTGCACCGAGGCCGAAGGAGATAGACAGGGGAGCGGACAGGCTCCTGCAGGAAGTATTAAAGAAACTGGAGCGACAAGAGACCATCGAGACACAGCCCGTCGCCACTGAAAGCCAGCCCGGTGCGCAGCCCGTCGCCGCTGAAACACAGCCCGTTGCCGCCCGTCGCTGAGCGGGGCGTGCTGCGAGGGGAAAAAAAAAAAAAAAAAAAAAAAAGAGTTCTTCTCTACACAAGAGTTTTTACAAAGTCAGAGAGGCGAAGGGGCTTCGGAGCAGAGCCCCCGCGGGAGAAATGCTTCCCATTCGAGCCCAGCCCGAGTTACCCCTGGGACGATTTGCAGGGGAATGCCGAGCGGGCAGAGTCGGGCGGGGGTGCAGCGCAGTTTGATCAGAGGAGAGTGGGGGAGCGCGACCCCGTGTTAGACTGGGCACCATCGGGCACCCTGAAAATGGTAACTAACCAGCACTGCATAATAAAGAAGTGCCTGGCTTATCTGCATTCCTGTGTAGATAAGTTTTTCGCAGTTGCTGATCCGTCAACAGCCCTGGGAAAACACGGGGGATAGCTCCTCCCTACATGCTTCCTTATTACTATTAAGTTCCTTAGTTACTATTTTCAGCTCAGGTAACAGGTCCCTATCAGGTGTGGTATGTAACTCTTGCAGTTTGATCCTTATGTGATTCAAATGAATACTTACTTAATCAATAGGTGTTTGAGTTATTTGCAAGTGCTTAGTAATTGATTTAACTATTACTAGGTGATTAACAAGTGCTTGACTACTTATTGTGATGATAAGTAGTTAACTAAAATAATTGTGTATCTGCAACATGGGGAGCAGCTTCACCAAGGAGACCTAGTTTTGCTTAGTTATGCTGACTTATTAATTTTACTAAAATAAAAAGAACTATTCAATATAATTACTTGAATTTTTATACCTTCTATAACATTCCCCCCCTTTTTGAAAGTACTGATAATCATTACTCAATACTTTCACCTATTTACAATGGAACATAATAGGCTGAATTGTCATGTGATGGTGGATTCTCAGTTTATTTTTATTTCTTGTTTCTGCTTGAATAATCGTTTGATTAATTTTTTTTTGTGGCTTAATTGCCATTTCAGACAAGTGTAAGCCAGACCAATTATTAGAAATACCTATACCAAAATGAGCAATGTTTTGATTAATGTTACATTTACTCACCAATCATTTGGATTATGGGTTTGAATTTGAGTATCATTAGTTACCCAAACTAGGCCTGATGACAATCTTTATCTATGTTTCCACCATCACAGACTGTAAAAATAACAGAAAAACAAAATACAGACAGTTAATCATGTTTCAAAGTCAGCTTCAAAGTCTCTGGGTCTCCCACTATTCTCCAGTTTGGGGATGGTGTTTTCTTAACTCTGGTGTAGTGGATCTGATTCAGCCATCTTGATTGCAGTGAATATGGTCAGTAACACTTGATAAGGTTCCTTCTACTTTTCTTGTAAGGGCTCTGTTGTCCACGTCTTTACATAGATGTCAGGTTGAAAGTTATGCACAGGATTCTCCAAGGTCAGAGGTCAGTTCCACACCACTATGTTCCAGAGTTTGGCTCACGTTTTCTGAGAGAAAGCAAATAGTTATACACATCTTGTTTTCCTGTTATGTGCATATTTGGATTGGGTTCTGGTGATTTGTATGGTTTCCCATACATTAATTCATATGAACTGACATTCTGCTTCTTGGCTGTACTCTAACATGCCAGTAATGCCAGTGGGAGTGCCTGAGGCCACTTCAATTTGGATTCTTGACAAACCTTACTTATTTGTCGTTTCAAAGTTTGATTCATTCGTTCTACTTTCCCGCTGGACTGTGGCCTACAAGATGCATGGAAATCCCAGGTTATTCCTAGGGTTTTGCTCGTGTCCTTTACTACAGCTGATACAAAATGTGGGTGTCATGGTTTAACATGACAGACATTTCTGGTAAGGGGGAAGGGATTGTAAAGATGGCTCCTGTAAGAAGTTGCTCAAAACTCTCCCCAGCTCTGAGCCAGACCACTTCTGGGGCTGAGCCAAATAGATGCCTTCACAATCACTTTTTAAGAAGAAGCCAGAAGAGGAGGCTTCTTCCTGTTTCTTCTTCCTTTTTCTGTCCCTTCTTCTTCTTCTCTGACTGGTGGTGGTGCAAGGAGTGGGAAGAGAGAGAGAAACAACCATGTGGACTCCAAGGTCAGTGAGGAAAGAGAGGAGGTGTGCTGGAGCAGAGACTCCCCTGCATTCTATGGAGAGAAACATCAGGGGCAGAAACTCATTTTGGTAATGACCCCAGACTAGGGGAAGCAATTCACTTCATTAAAGGCCCCGTGCCAGGTGCAGTGACTATGGCTGGAGGAGGCCGTGTCCCGATGGAAGGGACCCAATATTCAAAGAAGCTGTAATTGTGGGGAGGAACCCGCGACAAAGCAGCTCATTAAACTTATGCCCAGAAGAGGTCTTGTCCCGAGAGGGACCCTGTATCTGCAGAAACTGCAACCGTGGCAAAGAATCCACGCCAGAGATGTTCATTAAGGACTGCATCCCGTGTGAGGGACCCTGTATCAGAGCAGAAGCCGTAGCTGCTGGGAACAACCCATACCAGAGAAGTTCGTTAAGGACTGTGTCCCAGGGGAGGGACCCCATATTGGAGCAGGGGAAGAATGCAAGGAGTTGTCCTCATCTGAGAAGAGAGAAGCCGCAGATCCCATCTGTGAGAGACTGACCACATCCCCCATTCCCTGCCTCCCTGAGCAGTTGAGGGGGGAGGAGGTAGAGCTATCAGGAGCAGTGAGCTGGGCCTGAGAAGAAAGGAGGGATGGGGGAGGGAGATCTTAAAGTGCTGGTTGTAATTTTCTCATCATCCTACTCCCTTCTTGCTTTTGTTCTGTTTCTTGTAGGTAGCAGAATAAACTTTCCTACTTTCCTCTCTAAGTCGAGTACTGGAGTCTGTTTTGCCCAAAACCATAATTGGCAGTGAGCCCCACCTGCCCTTGTCTTAATCCACAACAACCTTGCTTATCTTTTCCCTCCCATTTCGCTGGGGCCTCTGCCATCCTAATGAAGGTGGGGGTAAATGGGGGGCACCGAGTCAGAGACTGTTGTGGTGCTTCTGTTAGCACAGAAGCTGGGCCAAACCATGACAGTGGGCCTCAATTCGATGATATTCTGAGAGGCACTCCAAACCTCAAAATTATTTATTGTAACAGCCACTTAACTGTTTCTTTATCTTCACCCAGTAAAGGTATCAACCCCTACCAGAATGTATCGATATTTTTTTACATCTGTGTAGTTCTGTTAAATCAATTTGACAGTAATCACCAGGTTTTAATCTGGTTCTTAGTTGGCCCATTTGAACTTCTTTTGCACAACTGGATTATTTTAATATTTTTTTGTAATTAATGGAGACATGACAACCTGACCCTCAAGGTTGTCTGCAGGGATGCAAATGGACAACGCAGCGCAACCAATATGATTGATACGAATGCCGTTTATTGTTCACTTTCTACTTATATATATATGATTGTTAGTTCCGTACACGCGATCATGCAAAGCTTAATTGGTTACTCTATCTTGTTGACACAATGTGCATGCAGCACTTGCTCTTTAATGATTGGAAGTAGCTTGCCAACTCCAGCCCCTCAGCATTCCATTCCTGTATCAACTTGTTCCTCTTATCTCTTTCTTCCTCCCTTGTTATATAACAACACCCTATTTATTTAACCATTACCTCTCTTCAAACTAGGGAGATATCTGGCTGGTACAAATCATGTCCTCTCTCAATTAAATACGCACCCACAGTTGTTCACTATCAGAATTTTTTTGCATTCAATAAATGAATTTATTTATTCTTTTCTGCTATTTTCTTATTTCAAGTGTTTTATAGTGCATCATTGTTATTTGGGCTGGCTTTTTAATTGCCATCAGTAATCACAAAATGACTTTCTGATGCTTAATATTTGTCCCCTAGGAGGATAATAATCCTCGCTCTTTCGACAGGGCTCCATGGACATGGACTACTCCAAAAGTATACTTTGAGTCTGTCCATATGGTTTTTTGTTTCTTTGTTTGTTTTTACTTCGTTCCAAAGCTCATATCAAAGCAATTAATTTTGCCTTTTGTGCTGATGTCACATTGGGCAATGCATTTGCCTGTATTACTGTATTTATGGTTCTTACCGCACATCCAGCGGATCAGGTTCCTCTCTACATGAAGCTGCTGCCATCTATAAACAGCTTCCATTCAGGGTCTTCCAGAGGGATATCCTTCAGGTCTTCTCAACTGGAGTACACATGTTCAATGGTTGCTATACAGTCATGTTCTGGTCTTTCTTCCTCCTGAGGGGCACTTAAGAAAACTGCAGGATTCACAAGATTGGTAGTTTTCAGGAACACATAGTTCTGTTCTGTAAAAATTACCTGATATTTTATCATTCTGCTGGGAGAGAGAGCCAATGCCTCCCTTTCAGTTGTAATACTGTAGTAACTATGTCATGACTCTCCAAAGTAAGTTTCCAGGCTTCTTGTATCAGGATGACCATTGCTGCTACTGTTCACAGATAGGAAGGCCATCCTTAATTTACTGTGTCCAGTTGCTTGGAAAAGCATCCCACCAGTCTCTTCCAGCTTCCCATTTCTGTGTCAGGACTCCCAGGGCAAGGTGTTGCCTTTCATGGACAAAGAATTGAAAGTCTTTAGTTAGATCAGGTAATCCTAAAGCTGTTTTTGACATTAGAGCTTGCTTAAGCTTTCAAAAGGCATTTCAAAAGGGTGACTCCATACAAAAGGAGTAGATTTTTGGCTTTTTCATAGCAGTTTGCCTATCAGGCCATAGTTCATATTCAAAAATAACCACCCAGCTATTTTCAGGAACGACCTAAATTCTTGCACAAGTCCATGGTTCAGGAATGGCACAGATTGTTTCATTTTGATTGGTTCTTAGTTTTCTTTCTGCTTTTGAAATTTCAAAGGCTAAATATATTACAGTTTGGCTTGCTATCTGAGCTTTCTTCTTGGACACTTTATATTCATTAAGTCCCAAAAAGTTTAAAAAATCAATGGTTACTTGAACATAGACCGACTTTTTTTCGGTGGCTATTCAAATGTCATCCACACACTGCAGGATCAGATGTTCTGGTCATGGAGTCACTGTTTCTTCCTTCTTCCAGATTTTTAGTTCCTTTGCCAACTGATTCACGAAGATTGTTGGACTATTTTTGAATCCCTGAGGTAGTCATGTTCATGTCAGTTGTACCTTGTGCCTTGTCTGTGGATCCTTCACTCAAAAGCAAACTATTTATGGCTTTTCTGCTCCAGGGGTATACAAAAGAAAGCATCTTCTATATGAAGCACTGTAAACCACTGGTATGCTTCTTTAAGAGCAGTTCACAATGTGTACAGATTTGCCACCGCTGGGTGGATGTACTCACCCATGGGCTTCCATACTGGCAAAATAGGAGTATTACACTCTGATTCACACTTCTCTAGGATTTACCTTCCTTTAACTCAACCTTCACAGGTTGGGCCAATTTAGATTTTTTTTGGAATATCAGTTTCTCATACTGTGGGATTACTGCATGATCCACCTCTGGGGGAATTTTTGTACCTTTATTTTTTCTTGTATCATTAAAATTTCCCCTGATTCAGGTTTTTTCAACAATTCCCCACCTTCAAGAACAATTTGTGCATTTAATTTAGATAAAACATTTCTTCCTATTAAGGGCATCAGACATTCTGAAACATATAAAAATTCCTATGTTATAATTTTGTTTCCAAATTTCAGATCCAGGGGTTGCAAAAATGGTTATTTTTTCTTTTCCATGTGGCTCTAACAATATCTGCTATTTTGGTTTCTATTGTTCCTTTACATGTACTTAAAATTGAGAACATTGCTCCTGTGTTTATCAAAAAGTAATTTATTTTTCTCCCAGCTTAATTGTAACCAGAGGCTCAGCTGGGTTTGTCTTCAGGCCCCATCAATCGGTATATTTTCCCAAAATTATTAGTTGTGCTGTTGCTCATTGGTCATTTAGTATTTTTGGGTAATTTTGGTTTCAGTGTCCCTCTTCTTTACAAAAGGCACATGGATTTATTTCAAGAGGGATTCTATTCTGTTTTTTTCTTTCTCACTTCATCTGGGTCCTCCTTATAGGAGCCAGTTGATTTTTCTCAGAGAATTAAATCGGAAAGTGAGAAAGGCACTTTCATGTATACTGTTTTACTCTGCCCAACTCCTTGCCTTAATGAGGCAATTATATGCTGTTTGACTTTAGATTTTAAGGGAGTCCTTAAGGTGATCATTAAATGTGTACAGCATTGAGTTCTCTTGGACACCAATGAGGAGGGTTTTGTGTCATATTCCTCGTTTTCCCCATTACTACTATCTGGACAGGGCTGGGAGCCTTCCCTTGAACCAACACCCTGGGATGTATCGCTGTCAGGTTGCTGGGTCTCTGTTCAGGTTCATGCTGGTGAGTGGCTCCTGGAGGTGTGTCCTGGTTTGAGCCAGGATAGAGTTAATTCCCGTGAGGAACCAGGAAAGGGCACAGCCTGAACAGCTGACCCAGGCTGGCCAGCAGGTATTCGATACCATCCTAACCATCATGCCCAGGGTATAGGTGGGGGCTGGCCGGAATAAGCTCTTCCCTGGAAGAAGCTCTTCCGGGGGGTGCGGACTCTCGGTCGCCGGTCCGGAGCGGTCGCTCACGTCGGGTCCCGGGTGGTGAGCAACTGTATCACTCACCAGTTTTCTTTGTAATATCCCCTTGTCTTTGTTATAGTTGTTACTCTTCAATTTTTTTTCCCAGTAAACTGTTCTTATTTCAACTTACGCGGGCTCTTTTACTTTTTTTTTCTCTCCGTCTCCGATCCCCTCCGCATTCCGTCGAGAGGGGGAGGAGTCGCGGTTTTCTTCCCCTTTCCTCCGGCTGGGCAAAACCACGACAAGGTGATGGAAATAGGAGAGGGGGCATATATAGGAACAGCAGGAATTGTTGGGGCATTTGGGATCATGTCTAATTCAGGACCCATATCAGTTCGCCCTTCTCCCTTAAGGGCCACGTTTAAGACACATTTTGGTTGTAGTACATGCAGAGCAACGGTTTTGAACCTTTTGTTTTTCTACTGTGAGTGACATTACCCGATTTGTTCAATCAGATTCTTTCTGCCATTCAGATTTTTCTCTTAAATAAAAGAATAGATCTACATATGGGACTTCATCTCACTTTCCCTTGCTCTTATAAAACAACATCAATTGCAAGATAGTATTATAACTTAATACTACACACTTCCTCATCATCCAGAGCATACGTTGGCCACGTATGATTGCAATATTCAATAAGCTGCTTTTTACGCAAACCATTATGCATTTCTTTCCAGTGAGCCAAAAGGAAGCCCAGAGGAGAGGGTTTTGGCACAAGGCCCTTGTTAGAATTTCCTCTCCTAAAAAGGTTTGACCACGTAAATGCCATAGACAAAAATTATGGTGCCCTTCAAACACAGAGACTTAAGGCACAGTTCAATATTTCCACACACATTTTGTCCTTTCGCTTTGCTTTTCTCCAGCTGCACCCCTCGTGGGGTCACGGAACTGTGGATTAAAGCTCCCTCTCACTTCACACTCAATTGTGCATCTCTGTGGTGGTTTGACCGTGGCTGGATGCCAGGCGCCCACCATGCCGCTCTATCACCCACCTCCTCAGCAAGCCATGGAGGGGAGAAAATAAGATGAGAGTCTCGTGGGTTGACATAAAAGCAGTTTAATAAAGAAATAGCAAAGCCGCACATGAGAAGTGAAGCAAAAGCAGATAAAGCTGTTACTCTCTACTTCCCATCAGCAGCGATGTCCGGCCACCTCCCGAGAAGCAGGGCTTTGGTGCGCGGAACGGTTGCTTTGGAAGGCCAAAAATTAATCTTCCCCCCCTTCCTGCTCCCACGAATGGCTTTGCCCTTTCCCATGGGAGGTGCAACCCATACTGCCTTACCCAGCCATTTCCCTGGGTGCACTACAGGGACCTTATCTCCTCCCACAGTATGTAAGGGTTTTGTTTGGGCAGGAGCAGGACGGTTAGTTGAAGCTCTACTGTTAACCAGCCAAGTGGCTTCTGCTAAATTTTTATCCCACTGCTTCCATGTCCCATTGCCCAGTGCTCTCAACATGGTCTTTAGTAATCCGTTATATCTTTCAATCTTTCCAGAGGCTTGTGGGTGATAGGGGATGTGGTATATCCACTCAACGCCATGTTTCTTTGCCCAGGAGTTTATGAGATTATTTCAAAAATGAGTCCCATTGTCTGATTCAATTCTTTCTGGACTGCTGTGTCGCCACAAAACTTGCCTTTCAAGACCCAAGACAATATTTCGGGCAGTGGCATGGTTTACAGGATATGTTTCCAACCAACCGGTAGTTGCTTCCACCCTGGTGAGTATGTAACGCTTGCCTTGATGTGTTCGTGGTAGTGGTCCAACATAGTCAATTTGCCAGGCCTCACCATATTGAAAACCCAGCCATCAGCCTCTGTTCCAGGGAGACTTGATTTATGTGGCTCGCTTGATTGCAGCACGTTTCACATTCGTGGGTGACCTGTGTAATGGCTTCCATGGTCAAGTTCACCCCTCGATCACGAGCCCATCTATATGTTGCATCTCTTCCCAGATGTCCTGATGTTTCATGGGCCCATCGAGATATAAATAGCTCACCTTTACACTCCCAGTCTAGGTCTACCTGAGCTACTTCAATTTTGGCGGCTTTGTCGACCTGTTGGTTGTTCCATTGTTCTTCAGTGGCACAGCTTTCGGGCACATGAGCATCTACATGATGTACTTTCAGAGTCATGTTTTCCACTCGAGGAGCAATGTCTTGCCACAATGCAGCAGCTCAGGTGGGTTTACTCCTGTGCTGCCAATTGGTCTTCTTCCATTGCTGTAGCCATCCCCATAGGGCATTAGCCACCATCCAGGAGTCAGTATAAAGATAGAGTACTGGCCACTTCTCTCGTTCTGCAATCTTTAGAGCTAGTTGGATGGCTTTCACATCAGCAAACTGACTTGACTCACTTTCTCCTTCAGTGGCCTCAACAACTTGTTGTGTGGGACTTCACACAGCAGCTTTCCACTTACAATGATTTCCTACCACGCGGCAGGATCCATCGGTAAACAAAGCATAATGCCTCTCATCTTCTGATAGTTCATTATATACCTCTCCATGTGAAGGTGAACTGTGGCCTGCACTCTGCTGCCAAAGGAATTGAGAAAAATGCATTGGCAATGTCAATAGTAGCATACCACTTGGCTGCTTTTGACTCCAGTTCATACTGGAGCTCTAACATGTCTGGTACAGCAGCACTCAGTGGTGGTGTCACCATTCAGGCCACGATAGTCTACTGTTAACCTCCACCCTCCACCGGATTTTTTCACAGGCCATATGGGAATATTAAATCGGGAATGAGTTTTGCTAATTACTCCTTGAGCCTCCAGTTGTTGAATCAACTCATAGATGGGAGCCAGGGAATCTCGGTTTGTGCAATATTGCCTCCGGTTCACCGTCCTGGTAGCAATTGGTACCTGTTGCTCTTGAACTCGCAGCAATCCCACAACAAAAGGGTCTTCTGAGAGGCCAGGTAAACTAAGTTGTTTGATTTTCTCTGTATCTACAGTGGCTATACCAAAAGCCCATCAATACCCCTTGGGGTCTTTGTAGTACCCTCTCCTGAGGGTAATCTATGCCAAGAATACAAGGGGCCTCTGGACCAGTCAAAATGGGGTGTTTTTCCCATTTGTCCCCTGTTAAGCTCACTTCAGCCTCTAATACAGATAATTCTTGACATCCCCCTGTCACTCCAGAGATCCAGACAGAATCTGTGCCTCTATACCTTGATGGCATCAATGTACTCTGTGCTCCTGTGTCTACTAAGGCTTTATACCTTTGTGGGTCTGATGTGCCAGGCCATCGAACCCACATAGTCCAGTAGATTCGGTCATCCCTTTCCTTCTCCTGGCTGGAGGTAGGGACCCTCTATTTCTGTTCTTCTTCAGAGTATTCGTTATCTGATCCTTGCAATTTTAGACCTGAAGTCTCCTCATTGGCATCGAAGGAGATGATTGCAGTTCTTCTATGTCTTGGAGATTGCTGACTGTCCTCTTTTGTTCTGGCAGCTACTACACTGACAGCCCTCTTGGGTGATCCTTTTCTAACAGCTGTCTTCCCCCTTAGTTCACGTACAAGAACTTCCAGCTTAAAAGTGGGTTCACCATCCCATTTCTTCATATCCTCTCTTTGGCCACGCAAAAAGAGCCAGAGTTCATTTCGTGGTGTACTCCTGTGTCTGGGACTTCCTTTTCCCCTGGTCGGGGTGACTTGCGGAATCAAACTCTATAACTCAAAGAGTTATAAAGAAGGTATGTTTATTCGGTGCCGGGCGCACGGGGGATCGCTCCACCACAAACGTGCGCACCAGACTCGGCAACTTGCTTGACTTATATTTGTTACAAAGTTACAAAATCATATGATGACATTATCCGCCTAGACAAAGACACAACCTGTCCCCGATTTTGCGTGTAAATTAGGTCTTTTCTTCCTTTCATTTGCGTGATGTCTCCCAGTGATGGCCGGTGATGGTCTTTGGGGCCTTGGGCTGATAAGTCCTGAGGCTTTCTCACCCCTGATCTTTGCACAACTTCAGATATCACTTGGCCCCTCGCAGAACCGGTTTCTGCCTTCTAGGAAGTTGGAGGACCCCGGGGGTATTGTGTAAGGAGATGAGCACGACCTTTTCCAGCTTGTGTGTGAATTTTGTCCTGTCTGAAAAATGAGCTTTAAACTATTGCGATAAGTTGGTATAAGGTTTATTAGTACATGTTAGTATAAAGCTCTACATCAGGGGCAGTGGATGACCGAATTCTTGGGGCAGTTCTGACAGTCAGGCCATCATCCCACACTGGTGAGGAGGTGCAGAGGCTCTCTTCACAGTTTTGTAACCAAGAAGATATTCTCTCCACTGTCGGTATATCCATGTCTGGGTGATACACCATTGCCAAGATATGAGAATACATAGCTGGGGCACTCTGAATCACTTTTCTCAACATGGCCCGTGTACACTGGACATCGTCTGGTTCTGTGGAGACCTCAGCATTATCTAGATCACCATAGATGACTTCCAACACAGCTAATTCCCTTAGGTATTGGATGCCTTCATCAGCTCTAGTCCACTTTCCTCGGGCATTTACAAGGTCTTCCTTGAATGGGTATCTTGCCCTTACACTTGAGAGGAGCCGTTTCCAGAGACTACAAATTGAGGTCTTCTTTCCAATGCCTCTATCAATTCCCCAGTCCCTAGCAAGAGATCCCAGCTGTTGGGCTTCTCTACCTTCCAATTGTTGATTGTCAGGCCCGTTATCCCAACATCGGAGCAGCCAGGCACCAATCCGCTCACCTGGCTGGCGACGGGAATCTTTTCGCATATCTCGAAGTTCTGATGAGGTGAGGGACCGAGTAGTTTCCATTTCCTTTTCGATTTCTTTCACTCCTTCTCTTGATCTCCTTACTGAAGGACCAGCTTCTTCTTCTAACCTTTCCTCTTCCTCCTCTTCTGCCCTTATTAATCGATGATATGGACTTGTTGACCTCCTTATCCACTGTTTCTTTTTCACTACTGGGGCAACCGCTGTGGTTGTTGTTTGATTCCCTGACTCAACCATGGTGGTCTGAGACACCATCAGGAATAAACTGAAACCCCCACTCCCTTCCTCCCTGAGCCATTCAGGGGGGAGGAGGTAAAAACACCAGGATCAGGGCTCTGAGCCTGGGAAGAGGGGAGGAGTGAGGAGAAGGTGGTCTTAAAGGGCTAGTCGGACTCTTCATTGTTGTACCACTCTGTGTTGTTTTATTTTGGTTATGTTTTAGGGTTTTATGGTTATGTTTTAGTTGGTATTGCATTAAATTATTTTCCGTTTTCTTCCCCAAGCCAAGTAGCCTGGTCTGTTTTGTCCTGAACCTTAAGTGGCAATTAAGCTCTACCTGCCCTTTGCAATTCTCAGCCTCTTCCATACTTGAGGCTAATCGTGGTCCTTTGTTCCCTAATGGGCCTAAACCACGACAGGGCTGCGTTGTTGTTCTGGTTTGGATTTGTCTTGCAATCGCCTCCTATTAAGAGCCTCTACGGATGTCTGGTCGATTCACATTAGTGAATCTCGGTTTTGGCACACAGAAATGTGTGCTTCTGGTTGATTCATGTTAGTGGATCTCAAGTTTGGTATTAACATAACCTGGTATAGATCTGGAATTTGTAATAAGTATTTCTGAATTGTTTTTACTGTTTTTTTTTATCTCTGGTTGGTGGTATCTTTTTGAGAATTGTATTATTAAGTTTTGTTGATGGTGTGCGTTTATGAGAGTGAACGAGATTGTGAAGCGAGTGGGATGCCGCCAGAGACGAATAAAGTGAGAAATTCATTGATGTTTTGAAACCCAGATTTGTCTATTATAATTATGTTTGTGAATGTCTCTATGAGTATGGAAGCAGGATCGTGTTTGTGTGGTATGAGTGAGCGAATCGCATGTTTGTGTGGTGTGAGAAATTGAAAGAAAAAAAAAGACAAGGAAAAAAGAAAAAAAAAAGAGGAAAAAAAAATCAGTCTAGGCTCAAAATATTTCTGATTTCGATTATAATAATCAACTAGATAAACATGATTTGCCAAACAATGGTTAAAAACCTGAAGAGCAGCTCTGCAGAGAGAGACCTGGGAGTCCTGATTGATAATCAAGTAACCATGAGTCAGCAATGTGCCCTCCTGGCCAAGAAGGCCAATGGCATCCTGGGATGCATCAAGAAGAGTGTGGGCAGCAGGTCAAGGGAGGTTATTCTCCCCCTCTACTCTGCCCTGGTGAGGCCTCACCTGGAGTCCTGTGCCCAGTTCTGGGCTCCTCAGCTCAAGAGAGACAGAGAACTGCTGGAGAGAGTCCAGTGCAGGGCCACCATGACGATCAGGGGAATGGAACATCTTTCATATGAGGAAAGGCTGCGGGAACTGGGGCTGTTTAGTTTGGAGAAGAGGAGACTGAGGGGAGATCTTATTAACATTTATAAATGTCTAAATGATGGGTATCAGGAGGTTGGGGCATCCCTTTTTTCTATAGTAGCTAGTAAGAGGACAAAGGGTAATGGGATGAAGCTGGAACACAAAAAGTTCCACTTAAACATAAGAAAACATTGTTCAGGCAACAGAGCCCTGGCACAGGCTGCCCAGAGGGGTTATGGAGTCTCCTTCCTTGGAGGTCTTCAAGACCAGCCTGGACATGTTCCTATACGACCTGATCTAGGTATACCTGCTTCTGCAGGGACTGGATGATCTCTAAAGGTCCCTTCCAACCCCTACCATTCTATAATTCTATGATTTCTTTCCATTTCCCAAACCATGATTCCAACCACCCTGTAATAGAACTATCTATCCCTAAATTCTCAGCCAATTCCTCTGCTAATGTAGTAAGTCCTTGTAATGCTCTGGTTACGGTTTCATCCGGTGCTGTGTTGTTTGGTATAAAAATACATTTGTCCCCTAACATTACACAGACCCCTCCCTTTTCTGCTAACATCATATCTAGAGCTATTCTGTTCTTCCAAGCCATTCTACTAGTGGTATCTAGTTGTTCTGCAATCCCTTCGATTGCATCCCTTGTATAATTGATAAATCACTGCTGGTTATAATAAATATAATTTTTCCAATCCACATTTTTGTTTATTGTCCCCCACCAAAATAAAAAGGATTCAAACCCTGCTGCTACTTGATTTCATGCTTTATGTTCATCAGGTACCCCCCTGGGGACTCCAATTGAATCAATATAGATTCTGTCATCGAATAACACCCCCAGATCTCTTTTTATTCTTTTTCATGAAGTATATGATTCTCTTTCAAATGCCAGGGTAAATGGAATGGCCAATTGAATGAGGGCACGTGCCTTTCCAATTTGGAGGTAGCATAGGCCTCAGTATTCTTTCTCCACAATACCACCACATATCTGCCCTAGGGATACTCATGGCAAAGTAATTTCCTGCTTTATCCTCAGTCACATTCAATGACTCAGTACACATTTCCAGGTCTCAGGTCTCCCAGATACCTGGTAGCCCCTCCACTCTGTCATGAGAGGCAAGCTGTGTGGTTACTGGCCACTGCAGAGAGAACAGGAGGTACTTTGATGTCTTTGCTCTGCAGAGCAGGGAATAACAGTGAGAGAGGCTCACAGCTCTCATTTGCCCATGCAGTCTTTTCTTGGTATAGGGCAATCATACATCTCATTCTCTGTGATCCTTTACTAATAGAAAGGGAACCACTTGTGCAGTGGGTCTCCCTGAAGCACATCCATAGCAATTACTGTGATTCAGACTTTGCACTGTATATTTAACCCAATTCAATCCAGGCATTTGCATCTCCATATCCTGTTTAAATTTCAAATGTTTGTGTTAAATTCTTTACTTCAGTTATAGTTACAATCTTTGGGTCATTTGGTGGGTCTCATTGTTTTATTTTGGGTAATTTAGTAGGAGTTGCTATCCTTTGGCTTGGTCCCCTCTTTGATTTCCACACTACAATCCTGAATCTGCCAATGGGATCTGTTCCACTTATATCTGCTCCAAGTCCATATGTTCTATTAACTAGCCAATCAGCTTCTTTGACAGTAAGCATTATGGGATTACATTCTAAATTGTTATAATTAGGCTTTACTGTCCATTTAATCATAGTAATTCTGTTTTTCAGAGGTTTTCCTCTTGAATCTGGAGTAGCATTATCTAGATCACCATAGATGACTTCCAGCACAGCTAATTCCCTTAGGTATTGGATGCCTTCATCAGCTCTAGTCCACTTTCCTCGGGCATTTACAAGATCTTCCTTGAATGGGTATCTTGCCCTTACACTTGAGAGGAGCCATTTCCAGAGACTACAAATTGAGGTCTTCTTTCCAATGCCTCTATCAATTCCCCAGTCCCTAGCAAGAGATCCCAGTTGTTGGGCTTCTCTACCTTCCAATTGCTGACTTTCAGGCCCGTTATCCCAACATCGGAGCAGCCAGGCACCAATCTGCTCACCTGGCTGGCGACGGGAATCTTTTCGCATATCTCAAAGTTCTGATGAGGTGAGGGACCGAGTAGTTTCCATTTCCTTTTCTATTTCTTTCACTCCTTCTCCTGATCTCCTTACTGAAGGACCAGCTTCTTCTTCTAACCTTTCCTCTTCCTCCTCTTCTGCCCTTACTAATCGATGATATGGACGTGTTGACCTCCTTATCCACTGTTTCTTTTTCACTACTGGGGCAACCACTGTGGTTGTTGTTTGATTCCCTGACTCAAACATGGTGGTCTCAGATACAGTTTGATTTTCCACCTTGACCATAGTTCTCTGAGAGGACTGGAGTGCAGCTCAGTAGGCAGAGGCTAGGCCCTAGTATAGTGCCTGAACCTGATGGGCCTCACTGGGGTAGGCAACACACCCTTCTGTCAGGTGGCGTGCCAGTAAAGCAGGGTTTTTTTATCTGTTCAGGTGTAAAATCCCAGGTTACAGGAGGTGATAACCATCCTAGGAATTTGCCCAAATTCATCCACACACCCTGCCACCCAGGGACTGGCCGCTTTAGGGGGCATTTTAACATGTTTCCATCCCAAATTTGTCCTCTCTGATACCCAGATGAGTCCAGATTCCACAAAATATATAATATACCAGCCATATTAATTAGTAAAATTAAAACTTTCATATAAGGGTGACTAAGGACCTGGGAAGTCTGTGTAACAAAATTGTCTACGTCAGTCTGAGCTGAGGGGAAGGAGGTGCTTTGCCCCATGACCTCCACAAGATAGCTGCCACAGCACAGTAAATCCATCAGTAACAGAATGAGACTCACAGTTATTATTTGGGCCATCATGTTCCCAGGCCCTTTCATCCTTTTCACAAAATCATACAGCCAACTTAGCAAAGCTATCAAGGTTAGAGCACAGCACAGAGTCAGCGTTAGGAGCAGCATGTTCCCAAACATTGCAAAGTGAAAGTTAAACTGTATTACAGCAAGGCTCCGTGACCAGCAGAGGAGCTTTGCACTCATTAGCTTACTATAATTACAGTGCATTTAATGTAAAACTGCTATTATCGTGCCCCACATTGGGCGCCAAAGACTGTGGTGGTTTGACCCTGGCTGGATGCCAGGTGCCCACCACACCACTCTATCACCCACCTCCTCAGCAAGCCAAGGAGGGGAGAAAATAAGATGAGAGTCTAATGGGTTGAGATAAACACAGTTTAATAAAGAAGCAGCAAAGCCGCGCGCTTGAGAAGCGAAGCAAAAACAGATAAAGCTGTTACTCTCTACTTCCCATCAGCAGCGATGTCCGACCACCTCCCGAGAAGCAGGGCTTCGGTACGCCTAGCGGTTGCTTTTGGAAGGCCAGAAATGAATCTTGCCTCCCCTTCCTGCTCCTCTCCCTCAGTTTATATTACTGAGCTGACGTTATATGGTATGGAATATCTCCTTGTGTTGTAGGCGTCCGGAAGATCTTGGGTTGTAACGTGAGATGTGGAGGATACAGAAGAGGTGGGCACGGGGTGGAGTGAAAGGAGGTGCTTGTGTTAGCAGATAAAAGCACATGGTGTAAACAATTAGTTGGAATAAAGCATCATTCATACTGAGTATGTAGTGATCTTGTACCCTCAGTGGGGTTGGGCTGAGTGATCTGTGCGGGCGTCCTGGTGATGTTGCTGGTAGAGGCAACATATGGTGACCCCGATGTGATCGGCGGAACGCAGGACATCCGCGGCCATGGCACAGTTGGAACAAGTGATTAAGGTACTTAAGGCAGTGGCGCCTGATGCGGGCGTGTGGGTTCAATGCACGCCCACAGCCGCGTGCATCCTATGGATACGGAGGCGGGGTGTGGTACAAGCACCCACAGAGTTATTAGGTGTCCAGAATTGGACGGCGGTGGAGGAGGAGATGTTACAGGCTGCCTTAGCAGGGACCAAGGGGATGGATCAGCATCTTAAAGCGTGGAGGGAGGTTAAGAGGACTGTCTAAGGCAGCAGAGGAGAAAGTTCTGGTTGTCGTCGCAGGAAGCTATCCGGGGGGAGAGGCGGAAAGTGCAGACAGAGGAGAGAGTTTATAGTGATCAGGAGGGTCAGACGAGCGTGGAGGTGGAGAATCTGTGAGCGCAGACGGGTCTGTCGCTGTGTGGGGACACGGAATGTGATAAACTTGACAGCGAGGAGGAGAGTGAGGGGTGCGGTGTAGGCACAGATGTAGCTTGGACCAGCCAGCTTGAATAAAGATGGTAGGGATAAGTTAATGCAGCTGGCATGCTACTTCAGAAACAGGTGCTGTGCGTTAATCAATTGGGCCCTGGGTGATCTCATGGGCAGAAGCAGCATATAAGGAGGTAGCTAGCAAAGGAAGGGTGGCTTTGAGTCAACTCTGGTGGTTGTACTACGTTGCCCCTGTACGTCTCTGCACATGCATTACTTAGACTCTCTACGTCTTCAAGTGAATATTGCCTGCACTACTACAACATTTGGTGACCCCGACGTCATACGCCGAATTGGTTGGACTAAGAACCCTCGGCAGAAAAGCACTTGGATTCCTGCTTGAAAAGGCAAGTGATCTGAGTAAAGTGATATAATGGGAAAAATCATAAGCAAAGAGGAAAATCCTATTGACACCCTTCAGCATATCCTTGCTGAGAAAGGATTCAGTTATGAAAGAGAGGATTTGCTAAGACTTGTAAGATGGGGACAGGAAGTAGGTCTCTCCCCCCAAGAAGTATATGAAAAGGGACACTGGGAAAACCTAGGAGACATGTTGAATAATGCTATCGGCTTGTGTAAATTGGTATCATCCATTATACACCAGCTAGAAGCTGAGCGTGCTGCAGCTGCTGCCATGAAAGCAGAAGCTGCTGTACCATCTGCGTTCCCGCTAGATGCTAAAAGGTTCTTTGGAGGTGGTGACTTAATAGTACCATCGGCTCCACCTCTAGAAGAAAATACTAAGAGAATCTTCGGAGGGGATAATGTCGTAATACCCTCGGCTCCACCTCTAGAAGAGGAGGATATGGATGTGAGCCCACCTCCCCCAGAACCCCCTAGAGCACCGTTCCAGGAGCCGAATACACGCATTGCTTCTCCTCCCCTCCCACCCACCCTTCACCATCCTGCCCCATCCCATCCTTCTGCTATGCCTGAAGGAGTACCTGGCAGAGAACGAAAGGTACGTTTTACAAATGACAATGTGGATATGCCATTGCCCCTGAGCTCATCAATCCCTGAGTGCATTCCTCTTCCATCATCACCTCCAACATCTAGTGAAGTTGAAGATCAACAATTATTAAAGGAAGAATTAATACGACATGGAGAAGATATGAAACACACTTTGGCCCACTTGGAGGAACTCATGGAAAAACCAAAAGCAACAGCTAATCAAATGTTGGAACGAATTAATGAATTAACCAAACCAAAGATTAGAGTTTCATCCCCACAGGTGCACAGAGACCCCCGGCCAGATGACTATGATCCGGCTAAGAAATGGAGAGGCCTCATACGTGATGCGGTAATCGAAGGAGAATTTATTCCACAAGCCTTTCCAGTAATAGTAGCACAAAGAAAACGACAATGGGCACCTTTGGATTGGAAGTTGGTAAGGGAAGGCCAGAAAGCTGTAATGCAATATGGCTTGTTCAAACGTTATTGGATCATATTTTCGCCAGTGGATTGATGACTCCATTTGACTGCCGGAAGCTAGCAGAAACCTTCCTGAAGCCCACTCAGGTATTACTATGGGAGTCTGAATGGGAAAAAAAGAGTTGATGTGGCAGTAGTAGAAAATATGGACTTACCACAGGGAGATCCGCGGCGAGTCGTCACAGCAGATATGATGTTGGGTAAAGGACCGTTTGCTGACCCTCAGATACAAGCCCGACTGCATGAAGCTATTTTGCAGCAAACACAGACACTGGCTCGTCAAGCATTTAAGATCGTTCCTGACATGGGGGTGCCAGTTCCCTCATATACAACTATTATACAGAAACCTAATGAGCCTTTTATGACCTTTTTAGACCGTCTAAGAGCAGCTCTGGATCGTATACCAAACATGTCAACTGAAGTAAAGGCGGAAATAGGGTTACACTTAGCAGTTGCTAACGCTAACCATGACTGCAAAGAGATCCTGCAGGCTCTCCTGCGGACAGCAACTTTGGTCGACATGATAGAAGCCTGCTCTCGGGTAGGATCATCAGCACATCTAGCTGAAGCTATAGCAACAGCATTGAAACCTTTAGTTCAACCTCACAAAGGAAATCGCAGGCCAAAATGCTTTAACTGTGGAAAAATAGGACATGTGAAAAATCAATGTCAGTCCAGACCATTGGTATGGACAAACAGCTCCGCCAGGCCATCTGGGTCCAACGGCAGATTTCATGGCAATTGTTACAGATGTGGCAAGTTTGGCCATAGAGCCACTGAGTGCCGCTCTCGAGTGGCCAGACATACAATGCCTAAGGGAAACGGGTTAACGAGCACAAAAAGGGCAAGCGCGATGACACAAAAACGCCCTTCAACACCAACAGCTGCCTGGATGGCCTCAGATCAGCCACTGCAGGAAGCGCAGGAGTGGATGTGGAAACAGCAGTAGATGTAACCATCCACAACACAGAGGTAACAGTTATCTCATCTAACGCTAACGGACCCCTTGGCTATGGTTTAAGTGCTTTGCTTTTAGGACGGTCATCGGCCTCTCAACAGGGTATTTTTGTGCTCCCCGGTGTTTTATTGATGCGGATTATGAAGGAAACATTGGAATAATGGTAAAAGTTTGGCAGCCACCAGTTCATATACCTAAAGGAACTAAAATAGCTCAATTAGTTCCTTTCAGAGCTAAAGTTCCTTTCGCAGGAAGTTGTAAGCGTCGAGACGGTGGTTTTGGATCCACTGGAGTACCTGAGGTAAGACTGGCAATGCCACTTTCACAGGGAAAGCCCACTCAGATATCCAAATGGTGAACACATGGTTGGGTACAACACATTACTGGATACAGGAGCAGATGTTACTATTGTTCCATTATCCTATTGGCCAAAAAGCTGGCCTTTAGAGAATTTAGACACCCCTGTTGTTGGAGTAGGAGGAATACAGATGACAAAAATTAGCACAGACCTAATTTCGGTATGCATACAGGGCGAAGAGAATAGATATGTGCAAATTAGGCCCTATGTAATGAATACTTCAGTCTGGCTTTTAGGTAGAGATGCCTTAAGCCAAATGGGCTTTTGTTTGTCAAATGAAAATTTTTAATGGCGGCCATTGATGGGCGACCAATCCTGAAGTTAACCTGGCTTACAGATAAACTAGTTTGGATTGATCAATGGCCGCTAAGCAAAGAAAAGCTCGACCACATTCATGAATTAGTAAATGAACAATTAGAGAAAGGTCATATTAAGCCATCCACCAGTCCATGGAATACACCAATTTTTACTATCCCTAAAAAATCAGGGAAGTGGAGGCTGTTACATGATTTAAGAGCTGTTAATGCAGTGATGCAGGACATGGGTACTTTACAGCCAGGATTACCCTCTCCTGCAATGCTTCCAAAAGAGTGGCCCCTGTTGGTGATTGACCTAAAGGACTGTTTTTTCACAATTCCCCTACATGAGGATGACAGTGAGAAGTTTGCCTTTACAGTACCATCGATTAACAAACAAGAGCCAGCAAAACGATATTGTTCTGGTTTAGCAAGGAGCAGCTTTTGGCTTAGTAACAGGGGGAGCGGGTTGCAGTGAAGACCTGGTAAAGAGTTTGCGGACTCTCCCCTGCTCCTGGGTTCAGACCCACCTCCGGCCCAGCTGGGCCAATCTGGCGCCTCTGCGATCACTATTTAGGGGACGGGAATTCAGAATGCGAGTCTGGAGGTGTAAGAGTGATACAAGATGGAGGCGACCACGCGGACCCTTCAGCCAGAGAAGGAGGAAGGAAGGAGAATCGATAGACCAGAGACCCCTCTGCAAGCCGTGGCGAGAATGCAAGCTGTGCCCCTGCAACCTATGGAGACCCATGGCAGGACCGAGAGTTACCAGCAGCTCCATGTGAGTGAGCCTGGACGGGCGAGGGACTGTGTGGGGAGACGGCCATGGCCCAGGCCGTGTTGGAGAGCCTGCGCGTCGCAGAGCAGCCCATGCAGGTCTGCCATGCGTGTGAGTTACCTCACGGACTTGCAGGGAGGACTGGTGTGGAGTTCACCCGTCCTGAGGAGGGACAAACGGCAGAAGCTATCGGGAACAGACTAACTGAAACCCCCACTGCTTGCCCCCCGAACCGTTTGGGGGGGGGGGTGGGGGGCAAGGTAAAAACTCCGGGATCAGGGCTCTGAGCCCGGGAAGAGGGGAGGTGTGGCAAGAAGGTGTTCTTAAAAAGGCTGGTTGGACTCTTCATTGATGTATTACTCTGTGTTGTTTCATTTTGTTTATGTTTTGGGTTTTTGGGGGTATGTTTTAGTTGATGTTGCATTAAATTGTTTCTCTGTTTTCTTCCCCAAACCGAGTGGCCTGGTCTGTTTTGTCCTGAACCTTAAGCGGCAATTAAGCTCTCCCTGCCCTTGAGCAATTCTCAGCCTCTTTGGTACTCGAGGCTAATCGTGGTCTTTGTTCCCTGATGGGCCTAAACCACAACAGATATCAATGGACTGTTTTACCTCAGGGAATGAAGAACTCGCCAACTATTTGTCAAACTTATGTTGCCTGGGCGCTGGCACCTCTGCGCAAAAAATACTCTCGTGTCTTATTTTACCATTATATGGATGATATCTTGATTGCAGGAAAAGACCTGGACCAGCATCGCATTCTACAAGAAGTGAACCAGCAGTTAAGCATCTCCGGGTTGGTGATCACGCCAGAGAAGGTATAAATGCACGCCTCTTGGAAATATTTAGGTAATATCATCACCCATGCACGCATTTATCCTCAGAAGGTGGCAATTAAAACAGATATTGCTAACTTAACAGATGTTCAAAAGCTAATAGGTGATATCCAATGGGTACGAACCATATGTGGTATCACGAATGAGGATCTTGCGCCACTAATGCCTTTGTTAAAGGGCTCAGTAGAGGCTGATAGTGCACGAAAAATGTCTCGGCAGCAAATCCAAGCAATAGAAAAAATAGGAAACAAGATAGTCAGTAACTACAGTCACTGATATGATCCTGACTTGTCAATTAACATTGCTGTGATAAGTCAAAACCAGCATGTAATGGCAGTCTTGATGCAATGGGATTCAGTAGCGAAAGACCCATTGAGGATCTTGGAGTGGATATTTTTGCCATATAATTTGCAAAAAACAATTACCACGAGGCTAGAGGCAATTGCGAAAATAATAGTTAAGGCCAGGAAATGTCTGCTGGAAATAGCAGGGATTGAGGCAGACGTCATTTTCGTTCCTCTCACAGATGAGTTCTTGAACTGGGCACTGCAACAATCTGATGAATTACAGTGGGCCTTATTGTCATATCCAGGAGCTATAAATAATCATTATCCGGCCCATAAATTGTTTTCTGTTAAATTTCAAATGGAAGACCGGCCGTTGAGATCAGCAGAACCCGTTAAAGGCCTGACTGTTTTTACCAACGCAAGTAAGATCCAAGCCAAAGCAGGAGTGGTTTGGTGGGAGAATGGAAAATGGCAAAATCTGACTGTTCCCTCCCCAGGCAGTTCAGTTCAACTGCTGGAACTGATGGCTGTAGTTAAAACTTTTGAGAAATGGCCAGACGTCCCATTAAACATCATTTCTGATTCCCTCTATGTGGTCGATGCTGTCACTCGATTAGAGAGAGCGTTGTTGAAAGAAATCTCTAATCAGAATTTGTATAACTTATTCCTGCGGCTCTGGCATCAGATAAATGAACGTCAAACTGCTTATTATATTGGACATATTCGAAGCCATTCGGGCTTAAAAGATGGCCTATCAGTTGGCAATGAAATTGTTGACAAGATAGTAGCAGCTCCTTTATTGATACCTATGGGGCCAATAATTGACAAATTTTCTCAAGCCCGAAGATCGCACGATTTTTTTCATCAAAGTGCGAAAATGTTGGCGAAGCAGTTTGATCTGACCATATCAGACGCTCAGGGTATTGTTTCCACGTGCCCTGCATGCCAGAATCAAATCGGCCTAGGAGTAGGAGTCAATCCCAGGGGTCTGGCACCATTAGGTATATGGCAATCAGATATCACTGTCTATGCTCCTTTTGGACTATTTAAATGTATACATGTTACTATTGATACTTATTCAGCCATGGTTTGGGCCACAGCCTTAACCAGTGACAGTTCTCGAGATGTCATAAGACATTGGAGGAGTTGCTTTGCAGTCCTTGGTGTTCCAAGAGAGATAAAAACTGATAATGGCTCGGGATACATAGCCAGTAAAACACCTAAGTTTCTGAACTTATGGGGTGTTAAACATACTACTGGAATCCCAGGAAATTCTACCGGTCAAGCCATTATCAAACGTACACATCAAACCTTAAAAGGCCTGCTAGAAAAACAAAAAACGGGGGGAAGAGGGGGTGAGCCCTCAAGATAGACTAATGAAAGCCCTTTATACAATGAATCATCTCAGAATTGTGGCAAACCGGAATGAACCACCGGCATTAACACACTTTGCCCAAATGAGTCGGGATTTGGATTTTACTGACAAACCTAAAGTTTGGTATAAGAATCCCACTACTGGAGAGTGGCAAGGACCTGCAGATCTGTTAACATGGGGAAGAGGCTCTGCTTGTGTCATTACAGATCAAGGTCCCCGATGGATTCCGGCAAAATGGATCAAGCCACATCAACAGAAAGGACTTAACTGTAAGACCAATGAAAAAAACAATCTTGAGGAAAGAACCAAGTGATCCACCCTCAATCCATCACTCTGTTAAAATGTAAACCCTCGCAACTGTGGCACCATATATGCGCTGCTATAAATTCCTCCAGCTATCTGTATTGCATTAAAAGAATTGAAGAACTTAAGATGACCACTGGGAGCTTGAAAACAAAAATGGTGTATTTTCTACAGATGAAGAGATAATTCCGTCTTACAGATAATGCTCACAGATCAGCATGCTAAAGGATCTGAAGAAAAGTCCAGAACTACATCAGGAAAAAGAAATATCAGTGGAGCTACCAAGAACTCATCCCTTCCTGCCAGTGTGCGCCCCTCCTAGCAACACATATCAGATTATGTTTATTTTGACTTTATGGATTTCTGTATTGTATTGTTCAGCGATGTAGCTGTTATTGACCTTTTGTTGTAAACTCATGGCCATGGGTAAAAATATTTTGTTTTCTTCATGTACTTTTAATTTTGAAATGTGTTGCTAAAGGCTGGCTGGTTCAAAAAAGAAAAAGGGGGGAATTGTAGGCACAGATGTAGCTTGGATCAGCCAGCTTGAATAAAAATGGTAGGGATAAGTTAATGCAGCTGGCATGCTACTTCAGAAACAGGTGCTGCAAGTTAATCAATTGGGCCCTGGGTGATCTCATGGGCAGAAGCAGCATATAAGGAGGTAGCTAGCAAAGGAAGGGGGGGGGGGCTTTGAGTCAACTCTGGTGGTTGTACTACGTTGCCCCTGTACGTCTCTGCACGTGCATTACTTAGACTCTCTACGTCTTCAAGTGAATATTGCCTGCACTACTACAACAGTGCGGCCCCAGAACAGAGCCCCCGCGGGAGAGCTGCTTCGCAGTCGAGTTCAGCCCGCCGGGTTGCCCCTGGGACGAGTTGCAGAGGATGCGGGCGGGGAATGCCGAGTGGGCGGAGTCGGGCGGGGGTACGGTGCAGGATGATCAAGGGAGAGTGGAGGGGCGCGACCCCGTGTTAGACTGGGCACCATCGGGCACGCGAGGGGAGACAAAGAAAAAGAAAAGGCAGGAGAGCGTAATACTGACTGCGGCGCCGGCACAGAGTGAGCCAGACCCCCCCCGCCCCTTCCATCGGCAGCCGCCGCCGCGCAGCCGCTTCCCGCGCCCGTTAAGTTTCTCCGTAGTGCCCCCCCCCCCCCCCTCCCCGCGCACTGACACCACCGACTATAAATGTGATGATGAATAGTGGTTTTCTTACAGTGGAAACTTTCTAAGGTGTTTTTAGGTGTCAGGAATGGAACTTGGAAGAACAGAACATTTTGGCATTGAGAAGTCAGTGACACATTAAAAAAAAAAAAGGGTGAAGAAGGTTTATAAAAAGTGGTTTCTGTTTTGGACTCATTGGTAAGGGTAATGGCAAAGTTGACAACTGGGATTTGATCATTTCATGGTTACCAACAATGACAACAGAGCCACAGGAGTTAGAATTATTGGGATCTATAAAGATGGATTTTTGTGTTGTGTTTAATTTTACTGGCAATAAAAAAAAAATTTAGACAGAATGTGGATCCCAGGCTGGGTGTGTATAAGTATCTGCTTCATTAACTCAGCTATGCAAATTAGGATGCTGGCTTAGCAAGCAAAATAATGAAACCCCAATAACATTAGAAGGCTTGATTAGTGATGTAAATATTATTAGACATGCAACCTTGCAAAATAGAGCTGCTATAGATTTTTACTTTTAGCGCAAGTGTAATAATTTTGTTTGTCAGCTGTGCTTTTTTTTCAGTGTATAAAAAGAAGCTTACCAGGCATGAGTTGCTCAAAAAGAAAAAGGGGGAATTGTGGAGGAATTTCTGTCTGAAAGAGGCCATGGCCTGGTAACAGTGAACAACCCATGCTTTGAGAACTAATGTGCGGATTGTCCTTGAGCAGCTCTCCACTGTGAGAAAAGAAGAAGAAAGAATGCCTACATGATAACAAGCTCGAGCAAGGAGGAGGCTGAAGCAGTATGTAAAATCACAAGACTTATCACAGAAAGCACAGCTGGCTTTTAGAGAAAGGACCAATTAGAAGTAGTGTAAACATGCTAGCTTTGCTGCTGATTATAAAACTCTGATGCTTGTTAGTAAAATTGGAGTTATGACCTAAAAAAAAAAAAAATTGCCTCTTAGATTCAAGGAAGGGCTGCAGGAACTGGGGTTGTTTGGTCTGGAGAAAAGGAGACTGAGGAGATCTTATTGACATTTATAAATATCTAAATGGTGGGTGTCAGGAGGTTGGGACATTCTTTTTTCTATTGTAGCTAGTGACAGGACAAGGGGTGAAGCTGGAACACAAAAAGTTCCACTTAAACAAAAAAAAAAAAGAAAAAAAAAGAAAAAAAAAACCCAAAAACTGTTTCACTGTGAGGATGAGGGAGCAGTGGAACAGGCTGCCTGGGGGGATTGTGGAGCCTGCTCCCTTGGAGGTCATCAGGAGCCTGTGTGACCTGGTATGGGTGAACCTGCTTATGCAGGGTGGGGGGTTGGACTGGGTGATCTCTGGGGGTCTGTTCCAATCCCTAACATTCTAACATTCTATGATTCCATGATTCTATGATTCAGTGACCAATGGGGGCAGATATGAATGGGCTCCCCTAGAAACAAAGGTTGTGAAGGAGCTGCATGGGACTGTAAAGACATACGCTTTACAGATGCCTCATCAAAGACCAACACAGCGGCAGTGGTGTGGAAACAGGGAGACAGATGGGAGAAAATCTTGCATACTGATGCCACAAAATCGGTGCAATATCTAGAGGCCAAGGCTGTCGCCCTTGCCCTGGAGGCATGGCATTCAACGCCGCTCAATATCGTCACCGACTTGAGATTCGTTGCTGAACTAGTTCAACAATGTGCACAAGCCATTTGTGCCTCTACTAGTATAGCAGACCTCATATTGAATGCCTTACAAACTCGTGCTGCCCCCTGCTCTATTGTACACATCAACAGTCACACCAATATTCCGGGGGCTCTTACCAAAGGTAACCAAAAGGCAGATGAAGCAGCGACGCATGTATGGCCTATCACTGCTCAAGAGGATTTCCCAGCGGCCAGACAGCTACACGCCTTTTTGCATTGTGGAGCGCGGGCTCTACATCATCAGACCAAGATCCCTCTCCAAGTGGCAAAGCAGATAGTTGCTGCTTGCCCTCAATGTGCTTCGGTGCCACCATGGGAAGCCGGAGTTAATCCCCGAGGGTTGCTCCCGAATCAGATCTGGCAAATGGATATCACAATTTATGAGCCCTTTCGTCCCAACCATCACCTCCATGTCACCATTGACACTTGCAGTGGCTACATACTAGCTACCCACATGCACCAAGCCACAGTGCGCCACGTGATCAGGCACTGGCTACAATGTATAGCCGTCTTAGGGTGTCCTGAACAAATCAAAACTGACAGTGGGCCTTGTTACACCTCCCATGTGACACAGGAATTCTGTCAAATCTGGCAGATCAAATTGGTACAGGGTATCCCTCACAATAGCCAGGGACAGGCGATTGTTGAACACGCTCACACTACGCTTAAAGTACAGCTCAACCGTCTTAGGGAGGGGGAGAGCATGAGACATAGAATTACCCCCAATAGGCAACACGATATTTTAATGCACTGTCTGTACGTCCTTAACCATTTTGTTCAAGGGTCAGGACCCATACCGGCGCAAGCACACTTTAGGGAGCAAGAACCGGTAGCAGAAGATAAATTACCAGCAGTCAAATTACGGCAAATCGACACTGGGGAGTGGGAATCAGGGTGGAAGCTTAGATGCCTGGGCCAAGGGTATGCTTATGTAGAAAAGGAGGGAACCCAGCAGTGGGTCCCGGTGAAATGAATACGACCAGAGATATGAGTCTAACGGTCTACTGAGTCTCTTTTGCAGGTTGACATGTTCTTTGGAGCGCTCGCCATGATGCAGATCCAGCTGGAGTCACTCAACTATTGGTGAGATTGGGCAGTGAAGTGGAACACGACCAGCACCTGTTTAGATCTTCCCACAATTGGCTCAGCTAGCACGTGTGCTGGGCAGACACAGGATGCTGGAGTCATCGAGTTTAGGGAGGGGGAGATGTTGTAGGCGCCCGAAAGATCTCGGGTTGTAACGCGAGAAGTGGAGGGTACAGAAGAGTTGGGCATGGGATGGAGTGAAAGGAGGTGCTTGTGTTAGCAGATAAAAGCACATGGTGTAAACAATTAGTTGGAATAAAGCATCATCCATACTGTGTATGTAGTGATCTTGTCCCCTCAGCGGAGTTAGGCTGAGTGATCCGTGCGGGTGGCCTGGTGATGTTGCTGGTAGCGGCAACATCCTTGGTCAGCCTGGGGCAGCTGTCCTGGCCATGGTCCCTCCCAAGATTGTGCCCATCCACAGCTATTGGTGAAGGTGGAGGAAGGAATGCTGGAGGGACAGCCCTGATGCTGTATGAGCAGTAGTCATAACATTGATGTTCTATCAATACCAACAGTAAGCATAGCATTGCAAGAGCTGCTATAGAAAATCACTACCAGCCCAGACCCACTACACAGTCACACCCAGTCATGCTTCACAACTTTGCAAATATAAGTTTCAGTTGCAATATAGTACTATACATATATATATATATACACATACAACAGATTCAGCAGAGTACTCCAATTATCAGACAGAAATTCTGTAAGTTTCAGATGTATGCACATAATAAATTCAGCAGAGTACTCTATCAGATAGATATTCTGTACATTTCAGATATGTGCCTTCTGTTGGCAGTTAAAAATGTGTATTTATAGCATATCAATGTTGTGACTACTACATGCACAGCATCAAGGCTGTCTCTCCAGTATTCCTTCCCCCACCTTCACCAATAGCTGTGGGTGGGCACGATTTTGGGAGGGGCCATGGCCAGGACAGCTGCCCCAGGCTGACCAAGGAGATATTCCATACCATATGACGTCAGCTCAGCAATATAAACTTGGGGAGAGGAGCAGGAAGGGGAGGCGTGATTCATTTTGGCCTTCCAAAGCAACCGTTACCGGTATTGAAGCCCTACTTCTTGGGAGGTGGCCAGATATCGCTGCTGATGGGAAGTAGAGAGTAACGGCTTTATTTGCTTTGCTTCACTTCTCCTGCGCGTGGCTTTGCTATTTCCTTATTAAACTACTTTTATCTCAACTCACAAGACTCCCATCTTATTTTCTCCCCTTCCCTGGCTTGCTGAGGAGGGGGATGATAGAGCGGCATGATGGGCAACTGGCATCCAGTCAGGGTCAAACCACTGCAGTGCACACAAATTCAGATTACTCTATCAGACAGAAATTCTGTACATTTCAGATATGTGCACACAAATTCAGCAGAGTACTCAGACAGAAATTCCGTAAGTTTAAATTCAGCAGAGTACTCTATCAGACAGAAATTCCACCCTGTACCACTTTCATGTGCAGCTTACAGAGTGGAGGCCATGGCTTACATGGACAGGGATCCCCTAGCCCAACCATGCGAGGCTTTTGTCCCGTCTGACTGGCAGGCTCACCGCTGGCTCATTCATACAGCGTTTTCACCCAGACTCACAGACAGGTTAACCACAAATTACACAGACAAAAAGAAAGAGGAAAGGGGAGGAAAAGAAAAAAAATAGGAAGTGTCTGAATTCTTACCCTTCCCAGTAGAGTGTTGCAAGGAACCTTAGGGGCAAGATGGATGTTTCTCCCTGAGAATCCCTCAGTACTGGCCGGAGTCTGATCCACTCTTGATCCCATTTGGTCTCCTCGCAAGGCTCCTGCCTGGCTCGCCAAAACTGTTGGAAATCTGCTGGGTAAAAAAAACTTATCTACACAAAAGTTAGATAAGCAGAGACGTCCTTTATTTGACAATGCACCAGGGACACAGGATCATTCCCAAAGAATGTCTGACAAGGCATTAGAATTAACAAATATTTAAATCCAACATTCTTTTGTTCTTTATTACTCTGCATAGAAGCCTGTTTATAATTGTTCATTACACTTACCTTTTACCTTGATTGGTTATTTGTTACTTTTACAAATTACATCACTCTAATCGATTGGTCCCTTATTACACAAGTTATACATATTCATATATATTTCAAAATCACTTGGCCAACTAAATAAATTGGCAGATCGTGAAGCTAAACAAGCAGCATAATAAGCTGAAATCAGGACACTAGCTTTGAGCCCAGATGGTAAGCTTCCAGCTTTATATTTACAATCAGAATTGCCAAATTATTCTGGAGAGGATAAAGATTTGGTCAATGATTTAGAGGGAAAAGAACAAACAAATACCCTCTAGTATTTTATGGAGATTAGTTTGGAACAATGGAAAAGGTAATATTCCAGCACAACATTGGCAAAATGGTTTTTTTCTGAGCTCCTAGGGGATATGGATATTTGTCAGTATTAACAGACACTTTTTAGGCTGGCCAGGAGCTTTCCCTTGCAGAACAAACAAGGCAAGAGAAGTTACCTGAGTGCTACTAAATAAAATTATACCCTCTTTTGCAGTACCTATGGTAATATTTTCAGACAGAGGTATGCATTTTTGTGCTCAGATAGTACAAGGTAGTAAACAATTAAAAACTGATTGGCAATTACACACCCCAGATCAACCACAAGCGAGTGGACGAGTAAAAAATGAGTCACTTGACAAAATAGCAATTAGCAAAAATTTGTCAAGAGGCATATTTGTACTGGTATCAAGCATTTCCCATAGCCTTGCTCACAATACATATAAAACCAAAGGCTAAAGAAAATCTAAGCCCTTTTGAAAAATCAAACCCTATGTGGTGTCCACCAAGTCATAATATCACTCCCTCTCCTAAACTAGACAGGAGAGAGAGGGACTGGAACATCTTTCATATGAGGAAAGACTGTGGGAACTGGGGCTGTTTAGTCTGGAGAAGAGGAGATTGAGGGGTGATCTTATTAACATTTATAAATATCTAAAGGGTGGGTGTCAGGAGGTTGGGACATCCCTTTTTTCTATAGTAGATAGTAACAGGACAAGGGGTAATGGGATGAAGCTGGAACACAAAAAGTTCCATTTAAACATAAGAAAAAACTATTCCACTGTGAGGATGAGGGAGCAGTGGAACAGGCTGCCCAGGGGGTTTGTGGAGTCTCCTTCCTTGGAGGTCTTCAAGACCCGCCTGGACACGTTCCTATGCGACCTGATCTAGGTTGACCTGCTTCTGCAGGGGGGTTGGATCTCTAAAGGTCCCTTCCGACCCCTACCATTCTGTGATTCTATAATTCTATGATAAGGATGGAGAGATCGCTCAGCAATTAGCATCACGGGCAAAACAGACTCAACTTAGGGAGAAAAAAATTTGATTTATTAAAGGATCAATAAGAGCAGGGAGATGAGAAATAAAACTGAATCTTAAAACACATCCCCCCACCCCTCCCTCTTCCCAGGACTCCCCTTCCTTCCCCCCCAGCAGTGCAGGGGATGAAGGATGGGGGTTGCAGTCAGTTCATTACAGATGGACTTTACCGCTGCTTCTTCTCAGGGGGAGGCCTTCTCACGCTTCCCACAGCTACACTGTGAGGTCCTTCCCATGGGATACAGTCTCTCACAAACTGCTCTGGCATGGGGCCTCCCATGGGGGCAGCTCCTCACACATTGCCCCAACGTGGGTCATCCACCAGGAGAACAGTCCTTCAGGGACAGACTGCTCCAGCCTGGGGTCGTCACGGGATCACAAGTCCTGACAGCAAGCCTGCTCTGGCCTGGGCTCCTTTCTCTCCAGGTCCTGCCAGGAATTTGCTCCAAGGTGAGCTTCCCACGGAGTCACAGCCTCCTTCAGGCATCCACTCGCTCAGGCGTGGACTCCTCCATGGGCTGCGAGTGGATCTCTGCTTCTCAGTGTTTGTCCATGGGCTGCAGGGGCACAGTTGCCTCACCATGGTCCTCACCACAGGTCACAGGAGAGTCTTTCTTTCAGAGCCTAAGTACCCTCCTCTCCCTCCTTCTCCACTGACCTTGGTGTCTGCGGAGATGTTTTCACATTCTCACTCCCTGTTGCTGCTGCAGTTTTGCAACTGTGCAACAACTTCTTCTCCTTCTCAAATACATTATTCACAGAGGTGTTACCTCCATCACTAATTGGCCAGGCCTGGGTCAGGTGCAGGGTCCAGCTTAGAATTGACTGACTCTAACCCTATGAACTATAGGGGAAGCTTCTGGCAACTCTTTGTTTAAAGAAGCCACCCCTGGAGTCCCTCCCTCCTGCTACCAAAAAACCTGGCCCAGGCAAAACCAGTACACTCTATCAACCATATCAGACCATATCAAACTGAATATAAAGGAGAAGAATTAAATCAGTTAAGATAATCTTATCTGTAGAATTATATTGTCTCCTTAGGAAAACAATTGGAACAAAACAGTAGAAATGTACTGGGAACCAGACCTAAGGGTTTGGATCACCCTATCTACCCTTTTAACTCTGAAGACTGGATTTATATTAAGAATTTTTCAGGTGATTCACTGGAAGAAAAGTGGAAAGGACCGCTTCAGGTGTTGATGACAACTTTTTTTGTGATCAAAATCCGAGAACAACCAGCTTGGATTCACTACTTGCAAGTAAAGAAATCGCTAAAAAAAACCCCATCTGAATGCTTGGGAACACTTAAGTTAAAATTATAACATAGTTGTTTGTATGCTTATTGTAAACACTGTTATTGCTTGGGAAAGGAATATTCACTTTAAGGCTCTACAAAATGGGTTAATGAAACTAAAATGAAAGATTGTTGGATACAGTACTACCGAAGGGAAACAGCTGTACAGAATAGCCACCTCATATGATGACGGACCCAAATCTGATCTTACAACTCTTATAATTGGAAGGTCTGCTCACAAACTTGTCAATACCCAGGGACAATAGGGAATGGTAACAGAAACTGCTTTTGTAATGATGGCTGGAATAATCATTGGATAAATAAGCCAGATATATTAGTCTGGGAATGGAACCTCACTAGAATTAATGTCTTATATAGTCTTCTGTGATCAAGCACAGCACCTATGCCCCTATCCAGACAGATAAAGAAACCTTAATGGCATATGGGTGGCATAGTAAAGGTGGTTTAGGTCCATCAAGGGGCAGGGGAGTTGGACTAGATGATCTCTAAAGGTCCCTTCCAACTCTTCTATGATTCTATGATTAGACTGAAGTACCAAAGACCTGAGGATTGCCAAAGGGCGGGGAGGGCTTAATTGCTGCTTATGGTCCAGAACAAAACAGACCAGGCTACTCGGCTTGGGGAAGGAAACAGAAAATAATTTAATCCACCACCAACTAAAACATAACCATAAAACCCCAAAACATAATCAACACAAGACAACACAGAATGGTACAACAATGAAGAGTACAACCAATCCCTTTAAGACCACCTTCTCCCCACCCCTCCCCTCTTCCCAGGCTCAGAATCCTGATCCCTTTATCTCCTCCCCCCTGAATGGCTCAGGGGGGCAGGGAATGGGGGTTTCAGTCAGTCTATTGTTGATGGTTTCTGCCCTTTGTCTCTCCTCAGGGCAGGTGGGCTACTTGCGGTCCCCCCTGCTCCTCCCCAGGGTACCTCACACACACGGCAGCCCTGCACGGGCCACTCTGGACGTGCGTTCATCCCAAAGGCTGCAGCTCCTCTCTGCCTCTCGTGTGGGTCTGTTCTGCGGCCCACAGGCTCTCCAGCATGGCCCCTCCTCACACAGTCTCTCGCCCATCCGGGCACACTCACCCAGAGCTGCTGGTGGCTCTTAGTCCTGCCATTGCCCTCCATGGGTTGCAGGGATACAGTCTGCATTCTCACCACATGTTGCAGAGGGGTCTCTGGTCTGGTGCTCCTCCTTCCTTCCTCCTTCTCTGACTGTAGGGTCCGCATGGTCACCTCCATCTTGTATCACTCTTACATCTCCTACCAGCACTTCAAATTCCCGTCCTTAAATAGTGATGGCAGAGGCGTCAGATTGGCCCAGCTGGGCCAGAGGTGGGTCTGAATCCAAGAGTCCGGGGAGAGTCCGAAAACTCTTTACTAGGCCTGCACTGCAGCCCCCTCCCCCTGTTACCAAGCAAAAGCCGTTCTTCGCTAAACCATGACAGTAAGTATTACGGGGCTAATCTTACAGCCACTCATGGCCCCTGTAAATTAGCTGATGGATATTGGTAGTTATGTGGAGGTGAAAAAAGTAGAAAACAACTCCCTGCTGGCTGGAAAGGCATGCATACCATAGGATATTTGATATCACAAGACCAAATATATAACCAATTTCAAGCTCCTGTTGGAATACTTAGGACACTATGGAAATAAGTTAAACGAGGATTCAGTCTACTCATAAAAAGAGCAAATGAGTTTCACAGCTTTACTAGATGGTTTAGGTGTGAGTGAACTGGAAAAGGCTGTAGGAACAACTCCATTACAATGGAGGAGGCTTTTAATGAAACCTCAGACATACTACGAGCCCTTAAGGCTGAAGTCAGGTCCCTGGCTGAAGTGGCATGCCAGAATAGAAAGGCTTTAGACCTATTGACCCAGAAAGAAGGAGGAGTTTGTACCATAACAAACCAAAGGTGTAGTTTATATGTATACCAGGGCCAAAAAGTTATAGGAAAAGACACAAGTTTTACATGAAATTGGTAAGGATGCTACATCCAGGGGACTAAAAGAAATTTGGCACAAGTTAACATCCTGGTTCCCAAACTTTGCTTGACTTAAGCAACTTTTTGCATTTATTACCATAATAGTCCTAGGTTTTATTACTTGTGTGATGCAGTGTTTTCTATGGTGTTGTAAATGGACCACTATAAATTATTTTGTGCTTTGGATAGACACTGCTTGTATTATCTTTTGGAATTTCATAAAAATATCAGTTTAGAACAAACAACAAAAACCTATTTCACAGTCGCCTCTAAAATTGTCCCCAAGGATTTCAATAATTGGACTCTATGCAATTAAATTGACTGGACAACAACAAATACTCCTTAATTCTTTGTGGTCACTATAGAGTGGACATACCTATGATAAACGTTGATCTTTTCTAAGTACTTCCTATACTGTATGGTACTCCTGGTTGCATCAAAGCAATCTGTCACACTCCAAATGGGATGTAACTGGCATGTTGGGAACTGGACCAGAAGTCTTAAACACAACTGATTCTGAGATCCTTGCTAATAAACTGAGTGCAACTGTTAATGACTTGCATGAATTAGACCAATCCTTCAAGTCCTCTTTGTGGGGTTTAGGGACTAATCAGTGAATGCTTTCAACTCTCTTTTTGGATTCTGAAAGAGCATATATGGGTGACCATCAACTATTAGCCAATGCTATAGACACTGTTCAAAATAACGTGTCCCTGGCACTGAGCTGTATTCAAGCTCAGGTGTGGATACATGTGGTGGTTTAGTCCAATGTCCATCCAGTCATAAAATCACTCACCCTCCTAAACTGGACAGGAGAGAGAGAGAAATATAACAAATGGCTTGTGAGTTGAGATAAGGACAGTGAGATCACTAGGCAATTAGTGTCATGGGCAAAACAGACTCAACTTAGGGAGAAAAAGGCTTGATTTATTAAAGGATCAATAAGAGCAGGGAGATGAGAAATAAAATCATCTTAAAAACATGACCAATATGATCGATAAGCATGATTCGTTTATTGCAGCTCTACGCTTGATTAATATAACACTAACTCATGAATATGGAAATACACACACTATGATTGGTTTGATAGAACTGAGGGCATTACATAGGACAGATATTTTCGTGGCTTACAAAGTACATTCTCAGATCCTTTTTCTCAGGCATCTGTCCCTGTTCATGAGTTACAGATAACCGCCAAGGATACATCATCCTTGCCTAAGATTAGCTGTTGCCACCTGCAGCTGGCCATATTACTACATTTGCTTATTAGCTGGTGCACTAAGGTCTGCAAGCATACCTAACATATTTTACAGTTTCAGCTCTGCTTTGTTCTGTTTTATCTCACTGATGGGAACATGACCTTTTAATGTAAGCTGTGGGGAGTTTTGTGGAGACTTGGCTAGAGAAAAGAGGACATGATAGAATACAGCTGGTTAGGCAGTGAGCACTAAGCGATAAGCTACTGGACTCCTGCTCAAGGCCGTGAGAGCAAGAGAGTGGTATGATAACAGGATGAGAAAATCAGGAGCCTGGTTTGGGCTGAGCAGCCACAAGCATCCGAAGCATGTTGAAATGGGGGGGGGGGTCGTACGTAATTGGGAACCAATGATGAGCTTAGCTTTTGCAATATGTATGAGCCTGATTATTGTATCTATAAAAGAGCTGTATCTTTGCAAATAAAGTTGAGACTTGTTGCACTACAGGGTGGGCTTGTCTCCCGTCGTCTTCAGCAAATGGTGACCCCGACGCGATACACGAAGGACGTGATATACCGACTGGGCGCCACGGCGGAGCGACGAAGGGGTTCGGGTCCTATGCAGCAAGGACGGCAATAAGCGTGAAAATTGGGAACACGCCGTGCCCTGGGTGACCGTATAGACGAGCCCGGCCGATACGTGCCGCCGGACCTTGAAGGGCTGCAACAGCGCGCTGACAAATAGGTATGGAAAGGCAAGCGGCATATAATTTATTTACTGCATTCTTGCAGAAGCGGCAGATAAAGGGTATAGATCTGCAAAAAGACCTACCAGGGTTGTTATCTTATGGGTATGCTAAGGGAGTGTTTCTGAATCCACATACAGTGCATGAATTGAGCGAATGGCGTAAATTTGGGGATTTGCTGTGGGAAGCTACCCTGGAGGACGATGAGATAGCTGAAAAGTTAGGGAAGCTTTGGAAGATAGTGTATAATGATTTATTGCAACATCAGGCAGAAAAGAAGGCTGCTGAGCACGCATCAGCAGCACAGAGTAAGAATAAAAACTATGAGCATGACCGGTTACAATCCACCTCGCTGGCTCCTACTGTTTCAAAAGTAGTTCTCCCCCGCCCGCGTGTAGAAAATGACCCTGAAGGCACGGATGGGGTACGGGAACCATATGAGCCATCAGCCCCTCCCGAGGAACGAGAGTGCCGGCCTAAAGAGCCCCCGCCTCTCCCCCCGCCACTTAGTGAGCCTGTCCCTGGGGCAGAGAGTGAACTGGCAGAGGCACCGAGAGTAGCGCCGGGAGAAGCGCCGGGAGAGGGGTTGAGAGCAGCGCCGGGAGCGGCGCTGAGGCGGATGATACCGAGAAAAAAGAAAAAGGTTCTTCTCTACACAAGAGTTTTTGCAAAGTCAGGGAGGCGAAGGGTCTTCGGAGCAGAGCCCCCGCGGGAGAGCTGCTTCCCATTCGAGCCCAACCCGCCGAGTTACCCCTGGGACGACTTGCAGGGGAATGCCAAGTGGGCGGAGTCGGGTGGGGGTGCAGCGCAGGATGATCAGAGGAGAGTGGGGGAGCGCGACCCCGTGTTAGACTGGGCACCATCGGCCACGCGGGGGAAGAAAAAGAAAACACGGGAGAGCGTAATACCGACTGCGCCGCCGGCGCCGGGGACGGCACGGAGTGAGCCAGACCCCCCCGCCCATTCCATCCGCAGCCGCCGCCGCGCAGCCGCTTCCCGCGCCCGGTCAGTGTCTCCGGTGCCCCCCCACACACACCGCGCCGACACGGCCGGCCCCGGCCCTCACGGACCGCTGTGCTCATCCTTTCCATCCTCAGTCCCTTGCCTCAACGAGTGTAAAAACTGTTGGTCGTGATGTTATGCCTTTTGCTGTAAATGTGATGATGAATAGTGGTTTTCTTACAGTGGAGGCTTTCTAAGGCGTTTTGGGTGTCGGGAATGGAACTTGGAAGAACAGAACATTTTGGCATTGAGAAGCTAAAAGGTGGTTTATGTTGATGCTTCAAATGATTGTAGTAAATGGTTTTAGACAATTTCAACAACCCAAGCAAAACATGTGGCTTACACTGGCCAAAGCAATCAATCAGTCTACAATATGTTTATCAATGGCCACTCCAGATAATCCTTTTTCTACCTGTTTGGTGGGAGTTCCATCAGATGTGGCACAATGCCTGTATCAAATGCATTAAAAACAAATCCCTTACTTAAGGGTAATGGCAAAGTTGACAACTGGGATTTGATCATTTCATGGTTGCCAATAATAACAACAGAGCCACAGGAGTTAGAATTATTGGGATCTATAAAGATGGATTTTTGTGTTATGTTTAATTTTACCAGCAATGCCAAAACATTTGGGACAGAATGTGGATCCCATCCTGGGCGTGTATAAGAACACAACATCTTGGTGCAATTATACTTCACCAAAAAGATCCAGGTCTTGTGCTTGTACAGTTACCAAAGGGAATTTTTCTGATCTGTGGGGACCAGGCATGGCCTGGGATAACCCTCGAGATTACAAAGGGGACCGTGCAGTTTGGGACAACTGACGATCTTGATGCCTAATCACACAATGATTTAGAAACATCATTGTCCAAAACAATTTGTGCATGCATTTACTGGCGAATGTGATGACTATGTTACCTTTGGTCTCCCTCAACAATAATAGCAACTAGTATATTTGCTCCAGGTGTAAGAGTATCTGCTTTATTAACTCAGCTATGCAAATTAGGATACTGGCCTAGCAAACAAAGTAACCAAACCTCAATGACATTAGAAGACTTGATTAGTAATGTAAGTAGTATTAGCCATACAACTTTGCAACATAGACCTGCTAGAGATTTTACCTTTAGCACAAGTATAATAACTTTCTTTGTCAGCTGTGCTTTTTTTTTTTCAGTGTATAAGAAGAAGCTTACCAGGCATGAGTTGCTAAAACTAATGTGCAGATTGTCCTTGAGCTGCTCTCTACTGTGAGAAACAAAGAAGCAAAAATACCAACGAGATAACAACTTGGAGCAAGGAGGAGGCTGAGGCAGCATGTGAAACTGTAAGGCTTCTCGCAGAAAACTACAGCTGGTTTTTAGAGAAAGGACCAATTAGAAGTACTATAAACACGCTGGCTTTGCTGCTGATTATGGAGGTCTGATGCTTGTTAGTAAAATTTGAGTTATAGGCTGCCCGCAGGGGTCATGGACATACCAGCTATCCCCATGCATTGAGCCACGGTATCCCTCACACTAGTCTTAGGGAGGGGGAGAGCATGGGGTGTAGAAGATATGAGTATAATGGTCTACTGAGTCTCTCTTGCAGATTGATGTGTTTCTCGGAGTGCTTGCCGTGATGCAGATCAAGATGGAGTCGCTCAACTATTGGCAAGATTGAATAGTGAAGTGGAACACGACCAGCACCTGATCATATCTTCCTGCAATTGGCTCAGCTAGCATATGTGCTGGGCAGACACGTTATGTATCAACCCGTGCCACAGGATACTGGAGTCATCGAGCATAGGGAACGGGAGATGTGGTAGGCGTCCGGAAGATCTCGGGTTGTAACGTGAGAGGTGAAAGGTACAGAAGAGGTGGGCACGGGGTGGAGTGAGAGGAGGTGCTGGTGGTGGCAGGTGTGAGCACATGGTGTAAACAAGGGGTTGAAGTTTGGCAGATGGATGTCACTCGTGGCAGAGTTTGGAAGACTGAAATATGTGCATGTAACCATAGACACATGGAGCAAATTTGTTTGGGCAACAGCACAGACAGGGGAGAGGGCCATACATGTGGAGCGTCGTTTATATAGTTGTTTTGCAATAATGGAAATTCCTCAGAAAATAAAAACAAACAAGGGTCTAGCCTATATAAGTAAAAGCATAGAACAGTTTATGAGGCAATGGGGAGTTAAACATGTAGCAGGGATTCCCCATTCCCCCACAGGACAGGCCATAATAGAAAGAGCTAATGGGACTCTAAAAAGATATCTTGGTAAATATGGGGATGTCAAAGACCCACATATTAAATTGTTAAAGGCTTTATTTGTTATGAACCACCTGTGTGTGTTTGGGGAACAGAAGCTACCACCTGCAATAATACATCATAATCCAAAGGCACAAAAGGAGAGAAAGAAATATGGGTTAAATATCGTGACCCTAAAACAGGGATATAGCAGCCTCTGGCCAAAGTACTATACTGGGGACGTGGGTATTTGTGTGTTGATTCTCATACAGGATCCATTTGGGTGCCAGCCAGGTGGACAAGAGCTGTCCTTGAAGCTGCAAAGATCAAATCATCTGATGAAAAAGGACAAGAAGAGATTGAAGAATAAATACACCCTCGTCTTGTGGTCATTGGAGGACTGGCTAACAATCAAAAGACTGAAGGTTATATAACAAAAATATAGTGATTTTTAATGAATAATAATGTAATGTTTTGTTATAACCATAGCTTCTAGTGTAACTATCATTGCTAACAGCTTGATGCATTTTAATCAGCCTAGAGATAATATTTGGATAACCTTTGCTAATCGAACTGGTCAATCATCTCTTTGTCTTAGTTTGGGAGGGGTTACTAATCCTTTTAAAACATATTTGATAGAATTGCCCGTGTGGAATTTAGAGGAACTTTGTGGATTAATAGATAATAACACCTTGTGTAATAGAATGGGACTAAGCACAATTAGGATGAGATACATCAATGTAAGATAATTAAGTCCTTTAATACCACATTAGCCTCACCCCCTGAGGAAATAGACCTGTTTGGAAGTGCCAATGCAAGCTTTGGTATTAATGGAACTGGGGGAAAATTGGGTAAGTTTTATGTCATGGGATATCCACGATTTTAATAGAAATTGAAAATATTGGGCCACCTTAGACTCTTCTTTGAAGCCAGAAATGGTATTTAAGCAATTGTATTCCAGCTGTAATGGCTCTAGTATCACATCACCGAAGAAATTACCCACGGTTATATTTTTAACCTGTGGAGAAAGGGCCTGGAATGGAATACCAGTAAATCCCCCAGGTGGACCCTGTTATTTGGGGAAACTTTCTTTATTCCACCCTTACTTAACCATGCTAATGCAGCTTGCTGACCATAATAACAGCTCTTGCAAAAAACATAGTTATTATGAGTTTGATTGTGCTAATATTGGTCTCCCACGATTTTGGAGTGAACTGAAGCAAGTCATAGTTGCCACCCTTTTTGCCAGGAGCAGCAGCCAATAAGGCCATGAATTTGGCTAAACAGTTAGGATGTTGGATTAAGGACGAGGTCAATTAAACTTCAGAAATTATTGGTATTTTAACAGCTGATGTTCGAAGTGTAAATCATGCAGTGCTACGAAATAGAGCTGCCATAGACTTTTATTAGCCCACAGACAATAGAAAGAACATTTGAGAGGATGTGGCAGGCTAATACCATTTTCCAAAAAGAAAACGGGGGAAATGTGGGGAGTTTTGTGGAGACTTGGCTAGAGAAAAGAGGACATGATAGAATACAGCTGGTTAGGCAGTGAGCACTAAGCGATAAGCTACTGGACTCCTGCTCAAGGCCGTGAGAGCAAGAGAGTGGTATGATAACAGGATGAGAAAATCAGGAGCCTGGTTTGGGCTGAGCAGCCACAAGCATCCGAAGCATGTTGAAATGGGGGGGGGGGGTCGTACGTAATTGGGAACCAATGATGAGCTTAGCTTTTGCAATATGTATGAGCCTGATTATTGTATCTATAAAAGAGCTGTATCTTTGCAAATAAAGTTGAGACTTGTTGCACTACAGGGTGGGCTTGTCTCCCGTCGTCTTCAGCAGTAAGCCACTCTTCCACAATTCCCCCTTTTTCTTTTTGCACAAGCAAAACTGAATCAGTCAATTTATACACTGCCTTCATAATAAAACTATATATTATTCTAAACACTATAAGCAAAAGCAAAATAATCAACAGGCACCTTAACCCTTCTTTGATCAACACAGTCAACCAAGGTGACAACCTCCCAAAAGCGGATTGAAGCCAATTATCAAAAGGGTTATAACCCACTGTAATATTCTTAGCATGAGCCTTTAAATATGCCAAAGCTTTGTGAATAGACTCACTATGATCAGAAAGATTAAGCCAACACATGTCCTTCAAAGTCTTGACAACCTTGACTATGAGCTAAAAGCAAAAAATCTGTAGCAGCTCTATTTTGCAAAGTTGCATGTCTAATACTACTTACATCACTAATCAAGCCTTCTAATGTTATTGAGGTTTGGTTACTTTGTTTGCTAAGCCAGCATCCTAATTTGCATAGCTGAGTTAATAAAGCAGATACTCTAACACCTGGAGCAAATATACTAGTTGCTATTATTGCTGAGGGAGTCCAAAGGTAACATGGCCATCACATTCACTAGTAAATGCATGTACAAATCGTTTTGGACAACGATGTTTCCAAATCATTGTGTGATTAGGCACCAAGATCGTCAGTCGTCCCAAACTGCACGGTCCTCTTTGTAATCTCGAGGGTATTCCAGGCCATGCCTGGTCCCCACAAATCAGAAAAATTCCCTTTGGTTACTGTATAGGCACAAGATTATAGACCTGGGTATTTTTGGTGAAGTATAATTGCACCAAGATGTCACGTTCTTATACATGCCCAGGATGGGGTCCACATTCTGTCTAAAATTGTTTTGGTATTGCTGGTAAAATTAAACATAACACAAAAATCCATCTTTATAGATCCCAATAATTCTAACTCCTGTGGCTCTGTTGTCATTATTGGTAGCTATGAAACGATCAAATCCCAGTTTTCTACTTTGCCATTACCCTTAACTAAGGGATTTGTTTTTCATGCATTTGGTGCAGGCCATTGTGCCACATCTGATGGAACTCCCACCAAACAGGTAGAAAAAGGATTATCTGGAGTGGCCATTGATAAACATATTGTAGACTGATTGATTGCTTTGGCTGAAGCATCAACAGTATGACAAAATCCATTTTTTACTCCTGATCAAAAAAAATCCTTCACCAATGAGTCTAAAACACAAACCACCTTTTAGCTTCTCAATGTCAAAATGTTCTGTTCCTGACACCTAAAACACCTTAGAAAGTTTCCACTGTAAGAAAACCAGTATTCATCATCACAATTGCAGCAAAATGCATAACATCACGACCAACAGTTTTTACACTCATTGAGGCAAGGTATTGAGGATGGAAAGGACGAGCCCAGCGGTCCGTGAGGGCTGGGGCCGGCGGTGTCGGCGCGCGGTGTGTGTGGGGGGGCGCTCCGGAGACACTGACCGGGCGCGGGAAGCAGCTGCGCGGCGGCGGCTGCGGATGGAAGGGGCAGGGGGGTCTGGCTCACTCCGTGCCGTCCCCGGCGCCGGCGGCGCAGTCGGTATTACTGTCTCCTGCATTTTCTTTTTCTTTGCCTCCCCACGCGTGCCCGATGGTGTCCAGTCTAACACAGGGTCGCGCTCCCCCACTCTCCTCTGATCATCCTGCGCTGCACCCCCGCCCGACTCTGCCCTCTCGGCATTCCCCGTCCGCTTCCTCTGCAAGTCATCCCAGGGGTAACTCGGCGGGCTGGGGTCGAATGGGATGGTGCTCTCCCGCGGGAGCTCTGCTCCGGAGCCTCTTCGCCTCTCTGACTTTGTAAAAAACTCTTGACGAGAACTTTTTCTTTTTTTTTTTTTTTTTCCCTCGCAGCACGCCCCGCTCAGCGACGGGCTGCGCACCGGGCTGTGTTTCAGCGGCGACGGGCTGTGTCTCGATGGTCTCTTGTCGCTCCAGTTTCATCCCTCCTCTTCCAAGGCCTCCCTTTCCTTCCCCCCTAGCGGTGCAGGGGATGGGGGTTGTAGTCAGTTCATTACAGATGAACTTTGCCGCTGCTTCTTCTCAGGGGGAGGCCTCCTCACACTTCCCACTGCTACACTGTGGGGTCCCTCCCACGGGAGACAGTCTCTCACGAACTTCTCCAGCCTGGGTCCTTCCCACGGGCTGCAGCTCGTCACGAACTGCTCTGACATGGAGCCTCCCATGGGGGCAGCTCCTCACACACTGCCCCAGCATGGGTCAGCCACCAGGAGAACAGTCCTTCAGGGACAGACTGCTCCAGCCTGGGGTCGTCCTGACAGCAAGCCTGCTCTGGCCTGGGCACCTCCCCATCAAACTCCCAGGTCCTGCCAGGAATTCACTCCAGGATGAACTTCTTATGGAGTCATAGCCTCCTTCAGGCATCCACCCACTCAGGCGTGGACTCCTCCACAGGCTGCGAGTGGGTCTCTGCTTCCCAATGGTTGTCCATGGACTGCAGGGGGACAACCTGCCTCACCATGGCCCTCACCACATATCACAGGGGAGCCTTTCTTTCAGGGCCTAAGCACCCTCCTCTCCCTCCTTCTCCACTGACCTTGGTGTCTGCAGAGATGTTTTCACATTCTCACTTCCTGTTGCTGCTGCAGTTTTGCAACTGTGCAACAACTTCTTCTCCTTCTCAAATATGTTATTCACAGAGGCGTTACCTCCATCACTAATTGGACAGGCCTGGGTCAGGTGTAGGGTCCAGGTGACTGGCCCTAACCCTGTGAGCTAAATGGCAAGCCTCTGGCAACTCTTTTTGTTTAAAGAAGCCACCCCTGTAGCCCCTTTGCTACCAAAAAACCTGGCCCAGGCAAAACCACTACAATACAATACACAGTTGCCGCAATAATCTAAAAAGGGGAAAGTGGAATTTTATCCATAAAAGTTAGAAAGGTCATCTGGGATCATGCCACGATTTTGAAAAGAAATTCCAATTGTCGTGGGGCTGTGGTAGTTTGAGCCTGGCTGGATGCCAGGTGCCCACCACACCGCTTTATCCCCCACCTCCTCAGCAAGCCAGGGAAGGGGAGAAAATAAGATGGGAGTCTCGTGGGTTGAGATAAAAGCAGTTTAATAAATAAGCAGCAAAGCCGCGCGCGCGGGAAGCAAAGCAGAAGCAGATAAAGCTGTTACTCTCTACTTCCCATCAGCAGCGATGTCCGGCCACCTCCCGAGAAGCAGGGCTTCAGTACGCGTAGCGGTTGCTTTGGGAAGGCCAGAAATGAATCTCGCCTCGCCTCCCTGCTCCTCTCCCCCAGTTTATATTACTGAGCTGACGTCATATGGTATGGAATATCTCCTTGGTCAGCCTGGGTCAGCTGTCCTGGCCATAGTCCCTCCCAAGATCATGCCCACTCACAGCTATTGGTGAAGGTGGGGGAAGGAATGCTGGAGGGACAGCCCTGATGCTGTGCAAGCGGTAGTCATAATATTGATATCAACAGTAAGCACAACACTGCAAGAGCTGCTGTGGAAAATCACTATCGTCCCAGATCCACTACAGGGACCTTGAAAATTTCACATATCGCCAAGATACTAGCTTTAGGAATTTTAAGAGAAAATTTTATATTATACATGATAGAGCACCAAGTATGGGCTTTTAAAAACAACCACATCCATTCATGGCAAGCTATTGATGTTTAGTGATAACATTCAGGATGAGTGGGCCTGCTGCTAAACACAGCAGCAAGTGGTGACCAAGGATGCACAGAAGGCTGAACTACTGACTTCTTTGCTTCAGTCTTTACAGTCAAGGCTGGCCCTCGGGAAGCCCAGTCCAGCAAGGATAACAGGATGGCCAGGACAGCAGAGGACTTGCCCTGGGTGGAAGAGAAAGAGATTAAAGAATTGTTGGCCAAGCTTAAGGCTCATAAGTCAATGGGTCCTGATGCGATGCATCCTAGAGTGCTGAGGGAGCTGGCTGATGTGGTTGCTAAGCCTCTCTCCATCATTTCTGAGCAATCATGGAGGACGGGCGAGGTGCCTGAGGACTGGAGAAAAGCCAATGTCACTCCAGTCTTCAAAAAGGGCAGGAATGATGACCCAGGAAACAATCCTGCTTGGTGTCCTGCTTCTTCCACACAGGATCTTGAATGTCACCATTTCATGGTCACTGAAGCCAAGGCTGCCTCCAACCTTCGCATACCCAACCAGACTCTCCTTATTTGTCAGTACTAGGTCCAGCAGCACACTCCTTCCCATTGGTTCCTCAACCATCTGTGAGAGGAAGCTGTCATCAACATTCTGTAGGAACCTCCTGGACTATGTGTGTTTGGCTGAGTGGCTTTGCCAGCAAATATCAGGGTGGTTGAAGTTCTCCCATGAGGACCAGGGATTGTGATCATGAGGCAGCTCTCAGTTGTTTGTAGAAGGCCTCTTCCCCTTCCTCCTCCTGATCAGGTGGCTTGTAGCAAACTCTCACAGGTTGGGTGATGTGTCCCATCATCCCTACATCCTTATGAGGCTTGAACCTTCTCCCTTGACTCCATCACTGCTCACTGATTTCCCATCCTGATGACAGTCTGTTGTAGGAGAATCCAATAGGGCTTCTCCCTCCAAGTCTCCTTTCAAGAGGAGTCTAGGTGTGTCCAAATCCAATCTTAGCCCTTGACCATAATGAAGAGTTCAGACTCTAGGTTCTAGGGCAGAGTCAGTTTATTACAGCTCAAGCTGGACCCCCTCTTATGAGAGCAGTCCTGAACCAAGAAACCCCTGGGTTATTATACCCTTACAATCCAAGTTTCCCTCTTCTCTTGTGACAGCTTGGTCTAACAGTGATATTTGAGTCTGAGGTCTTCTTATTCCTTTCTCCATCTCTATCTGATTTCTGTCCTTATCTTGGAAGTTGGTTTCTGTTACTTATCTCGGAAGTAGCAGTTTTATGCAAATTTTAAATCATCTTAGCTTATCTGCACTTGTGGTCCTCAGTATTGCCAGTCTTTTGTTAACTTCAGGTAGGATTACCTCCTATTATTGTTTAGCACCAGAGGACTCCCAGTGCTTTGCCACCTTGAAGTTTGTGGCCTCAGCTCTCATAGTTGTTCAGTTTTTGCAAGTTTAAATTAATCCTGGTTTTGTACAATTAATTCTAATATTTTGCAATCAAGTTATTTTAATTTCCAACATGGCCTCATGGGCATGAGATGACCATTAAACTTGTTTCCTGCCTTTTCCAGAGCCATGGACTTTCCTGAAGGCACAGGACCAATGGCGAGGGCTCCTTGCATTGGTGGAAGACCACGTGGCTGGGGCAGCCTGTGCTGCAGATGGACCTTGAAGTCTCTGCCTGACACTTGGCAGCCATGGCTCTTTCTCCAAATTTTCACCCAGGGAGGAGAGCAGGAGGAAGACTGTTTTCCCCAAGCACTAGGACAAATTTGCTGGTGGTGACCACAGCATCCTTCCCCTTGTCCTTGCAATTGCTCTGCTTGCCCTGCTCCCGCCTCTTGGGCTCTCCCCAGGGATATCGCCATCAGCTCCACCAAAGATGCTCCAGCACTGGCAGTGGTACCCAGCCCAGGGGTTGTGACTACCTCCAGGCTGTAAAATACTCCAACTAAACATATCCAAGGATAGAGGCCCTTGCAAAATCCCATCTCACCCTGGAGAACGTCTCTGTGGGAACTGGCATGTTTGTTTTTCACAAGCCAGGTAAAAGGAGTCTCGTGCATACCTCTCCCATTGTATGCAGTTTGACTATGAGACAACTTTATCCCATAAATATGACAGCCCACATGAGCCATCTTTGAGCTCTCACTGCTAGGCAGTGTGGCTGCATGGTGGTGATCTTCCCATGAGCTGGGATGCCTCTCAAGGCTGCACCTCAAAGCAACAAGATCTTTTAAAAACAACAGATTGTGGGGCAAGCCCAATTTGAGTTCTCCCTGGACAGCTACTGGATGGCATGCTGGGCAACTCTCCCCTTGAGCAGGGATGTCTCTCAAGGTTAAGAGATATTAGTTGTTTGGCTTAAATAAGTATATTTTAAATAGAATTAATCACTTCAAATTATAATGTTATGTGATTTAGTATGCTGTTTGCTTAACTTCACTTACTTAAAATGAGTAGCTGGATTTGCTGAAACTTTAGTCTGCAAATTGTAAACTTTCATTGAGATTTACTGAAGGTGTACCTGCTTAAGTAAAATGGCCTTCAGAGCTAACCCAAACCAGGAGATGAGTAGGTTGTGATCTCAACAGTAACTGCAATTACACAAGATAATGTCCTGTCTGGAAACAGAGAAAGAAGGAAATCAATTGTCTGTAGTGGTCATTGTGTACCCTGCTTTGCACTGACCATTTCTGACGAAGCTGCTGCTGTCTGTATACCATGTGTCCTCAGCATCCTCCAGCAGTTGATCCTTCAGATCTGGTCGGCTGGAGTAGACTGCCTCAATGGTTTCCAGGCAATCATGAGTCACTGGTTCCCCTGTAACTCCACTAAGGAAAGATGCTGGGTTGACAATGCTAGTTACTGTTATCTGGACATCGTCCTGTTCTACCATAATGGTCTGATATTTAAGGAATCTTTGTAGGGATAACCAGTGCCCCCCTTTTGCTTCCAGTACGGTGGACACTGTATGAGACACTAACATTGTCGTCTTTTGGCCTATCGTGAATTTACGAGCTTCCTGGATGTTAATTACTACTGCCGCCACCGCCCTCAGGCAGCTAGGCTATCCTCCACTTACTTCATCCAATTGCTTGGAGAAGTATGCCACTGCTCTCCGGTCCAGGCCAAGGTCCTGAGCCAGTATTCCCAGTGCAATTCCTTACTTTTCATGAGAGAATAACCAAAAGGGTTTTGTAGAGTCTGGCAAGCCGAAGGCCGGTGCCTGCATTAGCTCTCACTTTAATTTGTGAAAAGCCTGAATGGCTTCCCCAGTCCAGGCGAGATTCTTTGAGTCTCTCTTTAAAAGTTCATAGAGTGGCTTCACCAACAGTCTGTAATTATAAATCCATAACCGACACCAACCTGTCATTCCCAGGAAAGTACGGAGCTCCTTAGCTGTTTATGTTCTGGGAGCCTGGCAGATGGCCTCCTTCCATGCTGCTCCTAGAGTCCGTTCGCCAGCTGTGACTTCATATCCTAGATATGTCACCTTTTGCCAGGCTTTTTGAGCTTTCTGTGGAGAAACTCAATAACCACTTAGTCCAAGAAAATTCAATAAACTTACAGTCCATGCTATATTCTGCTCATCCTGCTAGCCACAGAAACAGAGGTCATCCACATACTGCAACAGTGCTCTAACCCCAGATGGTTGCCCCCATTGCTCTAAGTCTTTAGCCAGCTGGTTGCCAAAGAGAGTTGGGCTGTTGTCTTGTTGGAGTACAGTCCATATAAGTTGTATCCTTCTCCCCGTCTCTGGATTCTCCCACTCAAAGGCAAACAGCAGTTGACTCTCAGGGCTCAAAAGTAGGCAGAAGAAAGCATCCTTTAAATCCAGTACAGAAAACCAGGCCAATTCAGGTTCCAGTTTTGTCAGCAAAGTATATGGGTTGGCCACCACAAGGTATAAATTCTCAGTTATTTTGTTCATGACCCTATGGTCCTGAATTACTCTAATTCCCATCGGCTTCTTTACTGGTAACATGGGAGTGTTCTATTCAGATTCACATTCTACTAGTAATCCATATTCCAAAAATTATTCCACGATCAGACAGATCTTTTTTCTATCTTCTAACCTCAAAGGATATTGCCTCACTCTTACCGGTTTGGTTCCTGGTTTCATTTTAACTGCTATAGGTAAGGTTGTTCTGCCTAGCTGGACATTTCAGTGGCCTGTACCCCAGGGAATGCCTGGTTCACCACTCCTTTGATCTTCAGAGGGACTTATCAGGGATAAATTTAAAAGTTCAATTAACTAGTCACCTCCCACTTTAATTTCTATTCCATCTTTTCCAATTTTTTTACTTCTGCTTCCAATTTTCCTAATAAATCCCAGCCCAATAGTGGCTTGGGGAGTTCGGCATATAAAGAAACTTATGGATCCCCAATTGTTTTCCAATTCAAATTTTAAAGGTTGGAGAAAATATGCCTTTTCACTTCGGCCAGTAGCTCTCTTTACCATTACAAAATCATCATCTACAGGCATCAAAACTTGATTCAATATCGAAAACGTAGCACCAGTATTCACTAGAAATTCTGTTTTCCAATCTCCCTTCAAGCAATAGATATGCATTTGGCAAATGAATTCGCGCATATGAAAAGACAGGGGGGAATTGATGAGCAAAAGCAGACCTATAGAGGGTAAAAACCTAAGAAATTAGAAGTACTCAGTTCACTGTAAACTAACACCATAACTCAGCTCACTAGAATTCAAACCGTTTGTCAGTGAAGGCCTTGAAGACCCTGAATGCTGATAACGAAGAAGCTAGTGTGCAGACAGTTGCAGATAATAAGGAGCTTGAATGTGGAAAACAGAATTGTTTGCATCCTGCTCTGTGGCTTGGAAATTTAGCAGGAGACACTGTACAAGCGCAAGTTCAAAGAGGACTTATTACAATATGGAACAGGGATAGGTAATATGTAATAGGCGCTTATGCATACCCCTACCTGTACCCTATAAGTAGCCCCTTGTTAGACAATAGTGTGTATGAGCTGGGCAGAGTTATCTCCCTCACACCCATCGGTGCAGTACATACCTGCTTTATAACCCTTAACCGTGTTATAGAGTTTGTTCCGCGTGTCAACTCCATCAGTGTTTCTGCAACAATTAAGAGATCAATTGAGAAAATATTCAGGAAAGAATCCTGGAGACCCTGTGGCCCAGGGACTCTTAAAGGTCCACTTTATTACTAAAGCTTGGCCAGATATCAGTGAAAATTACAAAAATCAATGGCTAGAATGAGAGGCCATTGGAGGATTTGTTGAGGGAAGCAGAGAAGGTATATGTGAGAAGGGAGGATGAGAAGCAAAAACAGAAAGCAAAGATTATAGTTTCTACTGTTGATCATGTAGTGAAACAGAGGATGGAACCAATAATGCAGCAAAGCCAGGAAGCACAGTCGAGGGAGAAGGGAAGAGGTATGAGAATGTCTCTCAAGGTTAAGAGATATTAGTTGTTTGGCTTAAATAAGTATATTTTAAATAGAATTAATCACTTCAATTTATAATGCTATGCGATTTAGTATGCTGTTTGCTTAGCTTCACTTACTTAAAACGAGTAGCTGGATTTGCTGAAACTTTAGTCTGCAAATTGTAAACTTTCATTGAGATTTACTGAAGGTGTACCTGCTTAAGTAAAATGGCCTTCAGAGCTAACCCAAACCAGGAGATGAGTAGGTTGTGATCTCAACAGTAACTGCAATTACACAAGATAATGTCCTGTCTGGAAACAGAGAAAGGATTCAATGAGGAACAAGAAGGCTCTATCATTCCCCTCCTAAGCAAGCCAGGGAGGGGAGAAAATAAGATGGGGGCTTCGTGGGTTGAGATAAAAGCAGTTTAATAAAGAAACAGCAAAGCCACGTGTGTGAGAAGCAAAGCAAAGCAAATAAAGCTGTTACTCTCTACTTCCCATCAGCAGCGATGCCTGGCCACCTCCCGAGAAGCAGGGCTTCGGTACATGTAATGGTTGCTTTGAAAGGCAAAAGTGAATCACAAATGCCTCCCCCTTCCACCTCCTCTCCCCAAGTTTATGTTGCTGAGCTGACATTATATTTTATTGGCGGGACACACGGCGGAGGCAAGGTTCGTTTATTTGCAGCTGTGCAGGTGACTGAGGTAATCCAGGGGTTCCTGGAGCACAGGGAGTGGAGAAGTGAGGAGAGCCGCCAGGAGCAAGCAGCTCTTGCTAGGGAGGACGTGAAGGGAATGACCCCACAGCCCACACAGAGAAACGGAAGTCAGAGAAGTACCCCTGCTTCAATGGAACAAGATGGTGAGCACTCGCCTGAGGGCTAAAGCCAAGGCTGAGGTGGACAAGCGGTGCAAGGTATATTCATTCAAAGATGTAGAGAAGCTAGGTAATGCACATGCAGAGACATACACAGGCAACATAGTACAACCAACAGTGTTGACTCAAAGCCACGCCAAACAGAGGAAAGAGGAACAGGTGGCATCAATGACACTTGAAGATACTGAATAGGGAGGTCAGAGGTTTCCTAATTTAAGGTCATATCAGGAGTTCTTGATAAATCTAAAGGTGAGAGCCCAGGAAGACAAGGTGGTCTTCCTAGTTAATACAGGAGCCTCTAGAACCACATTAAGTTTTATACCACCGGGAGCAAAAATGTCAAATCAAAATATGATGATTACAGTGGTTAAAGGAGAAGAGCTTCCCGTCCCTTTGTTTGAACAATGCTACTAAAAAAAGGTGAAAAAGTAACATAGGGACAAGCATTATATGTTCCCAAAGTTGGGACAAATCTATCAGGAAGAGATTTAATTATACACTTGGGGGTTGGGAATAGGATTCTATAATGAACAGATTGTAATTTCCATGAATTTGATAACAGAAGAAGATAAAGAACAAATAAATCCAACAGTATGGGAGAAAGAAGGAAATCAAGGGGAATTAAAGATAACCCCTTCAAAAATTAAACTTCACCAATATTATGAAACAATAAAACAAAAGCAATACCCTATCCCTTTAGAAGGACAAAAGGGTCTCCACACAGTAATTCAAACTCTTGTTAAGGATGGGTTATTAGAACCTTGTATGTCTGTCTTCAACACCCCAGTCTTACCTGTAAAAAAGGCAGATGGGTTTATGTTGTAGTGGTGCAAGCTAAATTCATTCAAAGATGTAGAGAAGCTAGGTAATGCACATATAGAGACACATATACAGGCAACATAATACAACCAACAGAGCTGATTCAAAGCTCCTCTTCCTTTGCTAGCTACTTCCTTATATGCTGCTTCCGCCCATGTGATCACCCAGGGCCCAATTGATTAACTTGCAGCACCTGTTTCTGATAATTGGAAGTAGCTTGCCAGCTGCATTAACTTGTCCCTACCATCTTTATTCAAGCTGGCTGGTCCAAGCTACATTTGTGCCTACAGTTCCACCCTTTTTCTTTTTGGACCAGCCGGCCTTCAGCAACACATTTCAAAATTAAAGGTACATGAAGAAAACATAAATATTTTTACCCATGGCCATGAGTTTACAACAACAGGTCAATAACAGCTACATTGCTGAACAATATAGTACAAAAATCCATAAATTCAAAGTAAACATAATCTGATATCTGTACTTCCACTGAAATTTCTGTTTACTGAATGCAGTTTCAGAGCTTTCTTCAACTTCTTTAGCATGTTTATCTGTGAGCATTATCTGTAAGATGGAAGTATCTCTCCATCCGTAGAAAACACACCATTTTTGCTTTCAAGTTTCCATTGGCTGTCTTGTTCAGTTCTTCAATTCTTTTAATGCAATACAGATTGCTGGAGGAATTAACAGCAGCATATGGGGTGCCACAGTTGAGAGGGTTTACATTTTAACAGAGTGATGGATTGAGGGTGGGTCACTTGGTTCTTTCCTCAAGATTGTTTTGTCCATTGCTCTTACAGTCATTAAGTCCTTTCGGTTGATGAGGCTTGATCCATTTTGCCAGAATCCACCGGGGATCTTGATCTGTAATGACACAAGCAGAGCCTCTTCCCCATGTTAACAGATCTGCAGGTCCTTGCCACTCTCCAGTAGTGGGATTCTTATACCAAACTTTAGGTTTGTCAGTAAAATCCAAATCCCGACTCATTTGGGCAAAGTGTGTTAATGCCGGTGGTTCATTCCGGTTTGCCACAATTCTGAGATGATTCATTGTATAAAGGGCTTTCATTAGTCTATCTTGAGGGCTCACTCCCTCTTCCCCCATTTTTTCTTTTTCTAGCAGGCCTTTTAAGGTTTGATGTGTACGTTTGATAATGGCCTGACCGGTAGAATTTCCTGGGATTCCAGTAGTATGTTTGACACCCCATAAGTTTAGAAACTTACGTGTTTTACTGGCTATATATCCCGAGCCATTATCAGTTTTTATCTCTCATGGAACACCAAGGACTGCAAAGCAACTCCTCCAATGTCTTATAATGTCTCAAGCACTGTTGCTCGTTAAGGCTGTGGCCCAAACCATGGCTGAATAGGTATCAATAGTGACATGAATACGTTTAAATCTGATGCTGGTCCAGGTCTTTTCCTGCAATCAGGATATCATCCATATAATGGTAAAATAAAACATGAGGGTATTTTTTGCACAGAGGTGCTAGCGCCCAGGCAACATATGTTTGACAAATAGTTGGAGAGTTTTTCATTCCCTGAGGTAAAACGGTCCATTGATATCGTTTTGCCGGCTCTTGTTTGTTAATATATGGTACTGTAAAAGCAAACTTCTCACTGTCATCCTCATGTAGGGGAATTGTGAAAAAACAGTCCTTTAGGTCAATCACCAACAGGGGCCATTCTTTTGGAATCATTGCAGGAGAGGGTAATCCTGGCTGTAAAGCACCCATGTCCTATATCACTGCATTAACAGCTCTTAAATCATGTAACAGCCTCCATTTCCCTGACTTTTTAGGGATAGTAAAAATTGGTGTGTTCCATGGACTAGGGGATGGCTTAATATGACCTTTTTCTAATTGTTCATTTACTAATTCATGAATCTGGGCGAGCTTTTCTTTGCTTAGCAGCCATTGATCAATCCAAACTGGTTTATCTGTGAGCCAGGTTAACTTCAGGATTGGTTGCCCATCAATGGCCGCCACTAAAAATTTTCGTTCGACAAACAAAAGCCCATTTGGCTTAAGGCGTCTCTACCTAACAGCCAAACTGAAGTATTCATCACATAGGATCTAATTTGTACACATCTATTTTCTTTGTCCTGTATCCATACCAAAATCAGGTCTCTGCTAATTTTTGTCATCTGTGTTCCTCCTACTCCAACAACAGGAGTGTCTAAATTCTCTAAAGGCCAGCTTTTTGGCCAATAGGATTGTCCTGGTTTGAGCTAATATAGAGTTAATTCCCGTGAGGAACCAGGAAAGGGTACATGCCCAGTGTATAGGTGGGGGCCGGCCGGAAGAAGCGCTCTTCCGGGGGCGCGGTTTCTGGGTCGCGGGTCCGGAGCGGTCACTTAGGTCAGGTCCTGGGTGGTGAGCAACTGCATCACTCACCAGTTTTCTTTGTAATATCTCCTTTATCTTTGTTATAGTTGTTCCTCTTAAATTTTCCCCAGTAAATTGTTCTTATTTCAACTTACGCGGGCTCTTTTACTATTTTTTTCTTCTCTGATCCCCTCCGCATTCCGCCGGGAGGGGGAGGGGGAGGAGTCGCGGGTTTTTTCCCTTTTGCTCCGGCTGGGCAAAACCATGACATTAATTGGCGCCCAACGTGGGGCCTGCGAGGTTGAAATAGAACAGAGTGGGTTTAAACAAACTCCTTGTGTACTCTCCTAACACTAATTAACTGATTGCTGATCACAATGTTGGCTGATATGCTTGTATGGTGGTATTACATGTCCTCTTATCTGCATCATGTATGTCCCGTGGTAGTGTTTCTCGTCTGTGGAAAATGTATGAAAATTCTCATACTACTGCACTGGATGAGATTGGCTTATGATATGATTGTGTCATGGATTGTTAAGTTGGGTTGGAATGTGTACATGGCTTTTTTGTCTCTTCCACATTTTCTCCTAGAACTTAATAATGGCACTCAATTTATGGGAAAAACTGAAATGTTTAATTCCTCCCACTGTGTTACTTACCCTCATTTCTTAAAGGTGCTTCTAATGGATTCTAACAATAATACTTGGAATGTTCTAATTACCATGTTTGTATTATTTTCCCTTGTTTTCATCTCAGCTTGGATTGTAAAAATTGGTTTTTGGAGAACTGTGAGGATCAGCCAAGGCTGACCCTCGGGAAGCCCAGTCCGGCAAGGATAACAGGATGGCCAGGACCTGAGGACTGGAGAAAGGCCAATGTCACTCCAGCCTTCAAAAAGGGCAGGAAGGACGACCCAGGAAATTACAGGCCGTCAGCTTCACCTCCATCCCTGGAAAAGTGATGGAACAACTCATCCTGAATGTTATCACTGAACATATGAAGGATAAGATGGTTATCAGGGGGAGTCAGCATGGATTCACCAAGGGGAAATCCTGTTTGACTAACCTGATATCCTTCTATGAGTGCATAACTGGCTGGCTAGATGAGGGGAGAGCAGCGGATGTCATCTACCTTGACTTCAGCAAGGCTTTTGACACTGTCTCCCACAAAATCCTCATCAGAAAGCTCAGGCAGTGTGGCTTGGATGAGTGGACAGTGAGGTGGATCAAGAGCTGGCCGAATGACAGAACCCAGAGGGTGGTGATCAATGGCACAGAATCGAGTTGGAGGCCTGTGACCAGTGGAGTTCCACAGGGATCGATTCTGGGGCCAGTCTTGTTCAACATCATCAAGGACCCTCAGCAAGTTCCCTGCTGGCACGAAACTGAGAGGACTGACTGATTCCCCAGAGGCTGTGCTGCCATTCAGCGGGATCTCAACTGGCTTGAGAGTTGGGCACAGAGGAACCTCATGAGGTTCAACAAAGACAAGTGCAGAGTCCTGCATCTGGGAAGGAACAAACTCCTGCACCAGTACAGGCTAGGGGTCAAACTGCTGAAGAGCAGCTCTGCAGAGAGAGACCTGGGAGTCCTGATTGATAATAAGCTAAATATGAGCCAGCAATGTGCCCTCATGGCCAAGAAGGCCAATGGCATCCTGGGATGCATCAAGAAGAGTGTGGGCAGCAGATCAAGGGAGGTTCTTCTCCCTCTCTACTCTGCCCTGGTGAGGCCTCATCTGGAGTCCTGTGTCCAGTTCTGGGCTCCTCAACTCAAGAGGGACAGGGAAGTGCTGGAGAGAGTCCAGTGCAGGGCCACCAAGATGATCAAGGGTATAGAACATCTTTCATATGAGGAAACGCTGTGGGAACTAGGCTGTTTAGTCTGGAGAAGAGGAGATTGAGGGGTGATCTTATTAACATTTATAAATATCTAAAGGGTGGGTGTCAGGAGGTTGGGACATCCCTCTTTTCTATAGTAGATAGTAACAGGACAAGGGGTAATGGGATGAAGCTGGAACACAAAAAGTTCCACTTAAACATAAGAAAAAACTATTTCACCGTGAGAGTGACGGAGCAGTGGAACAGGCTTCCCAGGGGGGTTGTGGAGTCTCCTTCCTTGTAGGTCTTCATGACCTGCCTGGACATGTTCCTATGTGACCTGATCTAGGTGAACCTACTTCTGCAGGGGGGGTGGACTAGATGATCTCTAAAGGTCCCTTCCAACCCCTACCATTCTAGGATTCTAGGATTCTATGATTCTATGAAACTCAGACTGCTGCTGCTACAACTGTGAATTCTCAAACCTAGACTGTTGCTGTTAGAACTGCAGCTACTCAAACCCAGGCAACTGATACAATTGCTGTTGAATCAGAGTATCAATTTGTGCCAGTATCAGTTGCTCCTGTACAGAAAAAGAAATACACAAAAAAAACCAGTTCACAGCACTAAGGATAAAGATGAATAAGGGATATCACAGAGGGAAGAAGAGTTGGAGCCAGAGATAATCAGCCAGTCCTTGTCCCTGAGTAACTGCGAGATGTGCGGAAAGATTACAGCCGTCACCCAGGTGAGCACATTATCACCTGGATGCTCCGATGCTGGAAAAATGTCCCGTGGTAGTGTTTCTCGTCTGTGGACACTCACAACTAACTGGAAATGGAACTTTAGCCCTGAAAGGAACTAATTGAGCTATTTTAGTTCCTTTAGGTATATAAACTGGTGGCTGCCAAACTTTAACCATTATTCCAATGTTTCAGTAGTCAGTATCCTTCACCAAGTGAAAACCATTTTGACCCAGAGGGCTGGAAGTTGGCTAACTGATTCAAGAATATTAAAATATGAGGCAATGTTAATAGAAAAGGATGATTTCATCTTAACTACCAGCTCATGCATCAACCCAGCCACTTTCCTATGGAAGGGAGATACAAAAGACAAGGACCTTGAACACAATTGCTTGAATATAATAGAATATCAGACTAAAGTACGACCTGACTTGAAAGAAATACCCTTACATGCAGGCTTTTGCCTATTTATTGATGGCTCCTCAAGAGTAATTCAAGGCAAGAGACACAATGGCTATGCAATTATTGATGGAGTGAGCCAAGAGGTAAAGGAAGCAGGATGATTACCAAATACCTGGTCAGCCCAGATTTGTGAATTATATGCTTTAAACAGAGACTTATAATTACTAGAGGGAAAAGAAGGGACACTATATAGTGATTCAAGGTACGCCTTTGGAGTTGTGCAAAATTTTGGAAAAATATGGGAAAAAAGAGGCTTAATTAACAGCAAGGGAAAAGAATTAGTGCATGAGGAATTAATTAAGCAAGTGTTAAAAAGCTTGTTACTTCCAAACGAGATTGCAGTGGTACATGTAAATGGGCATCAAAAGGTGGAATTCTTTTAGGACTAAGGGAAACAGCCTGGCCTATGAAGCAGCCATAAAGGCAGCATTAAGTCACAAGATGATGAGCATGTATATTCTCACCCCTCAAGTACCTGCACCAAAACCAACTCCTGTATTTACAGAAAGTGAGAAAGAAACATTAAGGATTTTGGGGGCTGTTGAAACAGAAGGAAAATGGTTTCTCCTAGGTGGAAGAGAAATGTTAAATAAACAGGCTATGAGAGAAATAATGGCTATTTTACATCAAGGAAGTCACTGAGGGATGCAAGCAATGTGTGATTTAGTTTTAAGAAAATACGGATGTATAGGAATGTATACAGTGGCCAAACAAATTTGTGAACGTTGTGTGATTTGTAAAAAGCTAAACAAAAAGGTTCTAAGAGAACCTGGCTTAAGGCCCTTTCAAAGTATACAGATAGATTTCACTGAATTGCCCCCAATGGGCAGGTTGAAATATCTCTTAGTACTAGTGGACCATCTTACTGGATGGGTAGAAGCTTACCCTATGGTAACAGCCACTGCAGCTGGAGTAGCCAAAGTGATCTTAGAACAAATCATTCCTAGATACGGAATGGTAGAAAACATAGATTGTGATCAAGGTAGCCACCTTACTTCCAAGATACTCCAGAGAATTACGGAGTGCCTGGAAATATCTTGGGATTTCCACACCACTTGGCACCCACCATCCTCGGGTAAAGTTGAGAGAATGAACCAGACAATAAAAAAACAAATATCAAAGTTGGTCCTGGAAACTAAGTTGCCTTGGACTAAGTGCCTACCCATATCTTTATTGAAAATTCGGACCTCCCCTAGGAAAGATATAGGCATATCACCTTATGAAATTTTATTTGGGATGCCTTATGTGGGTAAAGGTGATGACCTTCCCCTCTTTTAAACTAAGGATGCTTTTCTTAAAAGCTACATACTACGGTTGTCTTCGTCTCTGTCCACTCTCAGGAATAAAGGACTTTTGGCCCAGACTCCACCTCTTGAATTTGCTGTCCACACCATCCAGCCTGGAGAGTGGGTCCTGATCAAGTCTTGGACAGAAACCAAACTGCAACCTGAATGGGAAGGCCTGTTCCAGGTGAGACAGCGATAAGAAGAGCTGAGAAAGGCTGGACTCATTACACCAGACCCAAGGGACCAGTGGACCCTCCTCTCAAGGACAAACAATGGTACGTATGTCAAACTGCAAACCCCTTGTGTCTTAAACTAAAGAAGCAAGGACACTCGTTGATATTTCTGACTGATGGGGTGGTGGTAGCAGAAATTTCATTAATTGGTGAAAAATGAAGGGGATCATTGTAATAATGATATATTGTTTGTTGGAAATACAAGGAATAGCATTAAAGAGTCATGATTTCTGGAGGGGGGCAAAGTGGTATATCACTTTACTCAGATCACTTGCCTTTTCAAGCAGGAATCCAAGTGCTTTTCTGCCAAGGGTTCTTAATCCAACCAATTCGGCGTATGACGTCGGGGTCACCAAATGTTGTAGTAGTGCAGGCAATATTCACTTGAAGACGTAGAGAGTCTAAGTAATGCACGTGCAGAGACATACAGGGGCAACGTAGTACAACCACCAGAGTTGACTCAAAGCCACCCTTCCTTTGCTAGCTACCTCCTTATATGCTGCTTCTGCCCATGAGATCACCCAAGGCCCAATTGATTAACGCACAGCACCTGTTTCTGAAGTAGCATGCCAGCTGCATTAACTTATCCCTACCATCTTTATTCAAGCTGGCTGGTCCAAGCTACATCTGTGCCTACACCGCACCCCTCACTCTCCTCCTCGCTGTCAAGTTTATCACATTCCGTGTCCCCACACAGCGACAGTCCTGTCTGCGCTCACAGATTCTCCACCTCCACGCTCGTCTGACCCTCCTGATCACTATAAACTCTCTCCTCTGTCTGCACTTTCCGCCTCTCCCCCCGGATAGCTTCCTGCGACGACAACCAGAACTTTCTCCTCTGCTGCCTTAGACAGTCCTCTTAACCTCCCTCCACGCTTTAAGATGCTGATCCATCCCCTTGGTCCCTGCTAAGGCAGCCTGTAACATCTCCTCCTCCACCGCCGTCCAATTCTGGACACCTAATAACTCTGTGGGTGCTTGTACCACACCCCGCCTCCGTATCCATAGGATGCACGCGGCTGTGGGCGTGCATTGAACCCACACGCCCGCATCAGGCGCCACTGCCTTAAGTACCTTAATCACTTGTTCCAACTGTGCCATGGCCGCGGATGTCCTGCGTTCCGCCGATCACATCGGGGTCACCATATGTTGCCTCTACCAGCAACATCACCAGGACGCCCGCACAGATCACTCAGCCCAACCCCACTGAGGGTACAAGATCACTACATACTCAGTATGAATGATGCTTTATTCCAACTAATTGTTTACACCATGTGCTTTTATCTGCTAACACAAGCACCTCCTTTCACTCCACCCCGTGCCCACCTCTTCTGTATCCTCCACATCTCACGTTACAACCCAAGATCTTCCGGACGCCTACAACACAAGGAGATATTCCATACCATATAACGTCAGCTCAGTAATATAAACTGAGGGAGAGGAGCAGGAAGGGGAGGCAAGATTCATTTCTGGCCTTCCAAAAGCAACCGCTAGGCGTACCGAAGCCCTGCTTCTCGGGAGGTGGTCAGACATCGCTGCTGATGGGAAGTAGAGAGTAACAGCTTTATCTGTTTTTGCTTCGCTTCTCAAGCGCGCGGCTTTGCTGCTTCTTTATTAAACTGTGTTTATCTCAACCCATTAGACTCTCATCTTATTTTCTCCCCTCCTTGGCTTGCTGAGGAGGTGGATGATAGAGTGGTGTGGTGGGCACCTGGCATCCAGCCAGGGTCAAACCACCACAGTCTTTGGCGCCCAATGTGGGGCACGATAATAGCAGTTTTACATTAAATGCACTGTAATTATAGTAAGCTAATGAGTGCAAAGCTCCTCTGCTGGTCACGGAGCCTTGCTGTAATACAGTTTAACTTTCACTTTGCAATGTTTGGGAACATGCTGCTCCTAACGCTGACTCTGTGCTGTGCTCTAACCTTGATAGCTTTGCTAAGTTGGCTGTATGATTTTGTGAAAAGGATGAAAGGGCCTGGGAACATGATGGCCCAAATAATAACTGTGAGTCTCATTCTGTTACTGATGGATTTACTGTGCTGTGGCAGCTATCTTGTGGAGGTCATGGGGCAAAGCACCTCCTTCCCCTCAGCTCAGACTGACGTAGACAATTTTGTTACACAGACTTCCCAGGTCCTTAGTCACCCTTATATGAAAGTTTTAATTTTACTAATTAATATGGCTGGTATATTATATATTTTGTGGAATCTGGACTCATCTGGGTATCAGAGAGGACAAATTTGGGATGGAAACATGTTAAAATGCCCCCTAAAGCGGCCAGTCCCTGGGTGGCAGGGTGTGTGGATGAATTTGGGCAAATTCCTAGGATGGTTATCACCTCCTGTAACCTGGGATTTTACACCTGAACAGATAAAAAACCCTGCTTTACTGGCACGCCACCTGACAGAAGGGTGTGTTGCCTACCCCAGTGAGGCCCATCAGGTTCAGGCACTATACTAGGGCCTAGCCTCTGCCTACTGAGCTGCACTCCAGTCCTCTCAGAGAACTATGGTCAAGGTGGAAAATCAAACTGTATCTGAGACCACCATGTTTGAGTCAGGGAATCAAACAACAACCACAGTGGTTGCCCCAGTAGTGAAAAAGAAACAGTGGATAAGGAGGTCAACACGTCCATATCATCGATTAGTAAGGGCAGAAGAGGAGGAAGAGGAAAGGTTAGAAGAAGAAGCTGGTCCTTCAGTAAGGAGATCAGGAGAAGGAGTGAAAGAAATAGAAAAGGAAATGGAAACTACTCGGTCCCTCACCTCATCAGAACTTTGAGATATGCGAAAAGATTCCCGTCGCCAGCCAGGTGAGCGGATTGGTGCCTGGCTGCTCCGATGTTGGGATAACGGGCCTGAAAGTCAGCAATTGGAAGGTAGAGAAGCCCAACAACTGGGATCTCTTGCTAGGGACCGGGGAATTGATAGAGGCATTGGAAAGAAGACCTCAATTTGTAGTCTCTGGAAATGGCTCCTCTCAAGTGTAAGGGCAAGATACCCATTCAAGGAAGATCTTGTAAATGCCCGAGGAAAGTGGACTAGAGCTGATGAAGGCATCCAATACCTAAGGGAATTAGCTGTGCTGGAAGTCATCTATGGTGATCTAGATAATGCTACTCCAGATTCAAGAGGAAAACCTCTGAAAAACAGAATTACTATGATTAAATGGACAGTAAAGCCTAATTATAACAATTTAGAATGTAATCCCATAATGCTTACTGTCAAAGAAGCTGATTGGCTAGTTAATAGAACATATGGACTTGGAGCAGATATAAGTGGAACAGATCCCATTGGCAGATTCAGGATTGTAGTGTGGAAATCAAAGAGGGGACCAAGCCAAAGGATAGCAACTCCTACTAAATTACCCAAAATAAAACAATGAGACCCACCAAATGACCCAAAGATTGTAACTATAACTGAAGTAAAGAATTTAACACAAACATTTGAAATTTAAACAGGATATGGAGATGCAAATGCCTGGATTGAATTGGGTTAAATATACAGTGCAAAGTCTGAATCACAGTAATTGCTATGGATGTGCTTCAGGGAGACCCACTGCACAAGTGGTTCCCTTTCTATTAGTAAAGGATCACAGAGAATGAGATGTATGATTGCCCTATACCAAGAAAAGACTGCATGGGCAAATGAGAGCTGTGAGCCTCTCTCAGTTATTCCCTGCTCTGCAGAGCAAAGACATCAAAGTACCTCCTGTTCTCTCTGCAGTGGCCAGTAACCACACAGCTTGCCTCTCATGACAGAGTGGAGGGGCTACCAGGTATCTGGGAGACCTGAGACCTGGAAATGTGTACTGAGTCATTGAATGTGACTGAGGATAAAGCAGGAAATTACTTTGCCATGAGTATCCCTAGGGCAGATATGTGGTGGTATTGTGGAGAAAGAATACTGAGGCCTATGCTACCTCCAAATTGGAAAGGCACGTGCCCTCATTCAATTGGCCATTCCATTTACCCTGGCATTTGAAAGAGAATCATATACTTCATGAAAAAGAATAAAAAGAGATCTGGGGGTGTTATTCGATGACAGAATCTATATTGATTCAATTGGAGTCCCCAGGGGGGTACCTGATGAACATAAAGCATGAAATCAAGTAGCAGCAGGGTTTGAATCCTTTTTATTTTGGTGGGGGACAATAAACAAAAATGTGGATTGGAAAAATTATATTTATTATAACCAGCAGTGATTTATCAATTATACAAGGGATGCAATCGAAGGGATTGCAGAACAACTAGATACCACTAGTAGAATGGCTTGGAAGAACAGAATAGCTCTAGATATGATGTTAGCAGAAAAGGGAGGGGTCTGTGTAATGTTAGGGGACAAATGTATTTTTATACCAAACAACACAGCACCGGATGAAACCGTAACCAGAGCATTACAAGGACTTACTACATTAGCAGAGGAATTGGCTGAGAATTTAGGGATAGATAGTTCTATTACAGGGTGGTTGGAATCATGGTTTGGGAAATGGAAAGAAATCATAGAATTATAGAATGGTAGGGGTTGGAAGGGACCTTTAGAGATCATCCAGTCCCTGCAGAAGCAGGTATACCTAGATCAGGTCGTATAGGAACATGTCCAGGCTGGTCTTGAAGACCTCCAAGGAAGGAGACTCCATAACCCCTCTGGGCAGCCTGTGCCAGGGCTCTGTTGCCTGAACAATGTTTTCTTATGTTTAAGTGGAACTTTTTGTGTTCCAGCTTCATCCCATTACCCTTTGTCCTCTTACTAGCTACTATAGAAAAAAGGGATGCCCCAACCTCCTGATACCCATCATTTAGACATTTATAAATGTTAATAAGATCTCCCCTCAGTCTCCTCTTCTCCAAACTAAACAGCCCCAGTTCCCGCAGCCTTTCCTCATATGAAAGATGTTCCATTCCCCTGATCGTCATGGTGGCCCTGCACTGGACTCTCTCCAGCAGTTCTCTGTCTCTCTTGAGCTGAGGAGCCCAGAACTGGGCACAGGACTCCAGGTGAGGCCTCACCAGGGCAGAGTAGAGGGGGAGAATAACCTCCCTTGACCTGCTGCCCACACTCTTCTTGATGCATCCCAGGATGCCATTGGCCTTCTTGGCCAGGAGGGCACATTGCTGACTCATGGTTACTTGATTATCAATCAGGACTCCCAGGTCTCTCTCTGCAGAGCTGCTCTTCAGGTTTTTAACCATTGTTTGGCAAATCATGTTTATCTAGTTGATTATTATAATCGAAATCAGAAATATTTTGAGCCTAGACTGATTTTTTTTTCCTCTTTTTTTTTTCTTTTTTCCTTGTCTTTTTTTTTCTTTCAATTTCTCACACCACACAAACATGCGATTCGCTCACTCATACCACACAAACACGATCCTGCTTCCATACTCATAGAGACATTCACAAACATAATTATAATAGACAAATCTGGGTTTCAAAACATCAATGAATTTCTCACTTTATTCGTCTCTGGCGGCATCCCACTCGCTTCACAATCTCGTTCACTCTCATAAACGCACACCATCAACAAAACTTAATAATACAATTCTCAAAAAGATACCACCAACCAGAGATAAAAAAAAACAGTAAAAACAATTCAGAAATACTTATTACAAATTCCAGATCTATACCAGGTTATGTTAATACCAAACTTGAGATCCACTAACATGAATCAACCAGAAGCACACATTTCTGTGCCAAAACCGAGATTCACTAATGTGAATCGACCAGACATCCGTAGAGGCTCTTAATAGGAGGCGATTGCAAGACAAATCCAAACCAGAACAACAACGCAGCCCTGTCGTGGTTTAGGCCCATTAGGGAACAAAGGACCACGATTAGCCTCAAGTATGGAAGAGGCTGAGAATTGCAAAGGGCAGGTAGAGCTTAATTGCCACTTAAGGTTCAGGACAAAACAGACCAGGCTACTTGGCTTGGGGAAGAAAACGGAAAATAATTTAATGCAATACCAACTAAAACATAACCATAAAACCCTAAAACATAACCAAAATAAAACAACACAGAGTGGTACAACAATGAAGAGTCCGACTAGCCCTTTAAGACCACCTTCTCCTCACTCCTCCCCTCTTCCCAGGCTCAGAGCCCTGATCCTGGTGTTTTTACCTCCTCCCCCCTGAATGGCTCAGGGAGGAAGGGAGTGGGGGTTTCAGTTTATTCCTGATGGTGTCTCAGACCACCATGGTTGAGTCAGGGAATCAAACAACAACCACAGCGGTTGCCCCAGTAGTGAAAAAGAAACAGTGGATAAGGAGGTCAACAAGTCCATATCATCGATTAATAAGGGCAGAAGAGGAGGAAGAGGAAAGGTTAGAAGAAGAAGCTGGTCCTTCAGTAAGGAGATCAAGAGAAGGAGTGAAAGAAATCGAAAAGGAAATGGAAACTACTCGGTCCCTCACCTCATCAGAACTTCGAGATATGCGAAAAGATTCCCGTCGCCAGCCAGGTGAGCGGATTGGTGCCTGGCTGCTCCGATGTTGGGATAACGGGCCTGACAATCAACAATTGGAAGGTAGAGAAGCCCAACAGCTGGGATCTCTTGCTAGGGACTGGGGAATTGATAGAGGCATTGGAAAGAAGACCTCAATTTGTAGTCTCTGGAAACGGCTCCTCTCAAGTGTAAGGGCAAGATACCCATTCAAGGAAGATCTTGTAAATGCCCGAGGAAAGTGGACTAGAGCTGATGAAGGCATCCAATACCTAAGGGAATTAGCTGTGTTGGAAGTCATCTATGGTGATCTAGATAATGCTGAGGTCTCCACAGAACCAGACGATGTCCAGTGTACACGGGCCATGTTGAGAAAAGTGATTCAGAGTGCCCCAGCTATGTATTCTCATATCTTGGCAATGGTGTATCACCCAGACATGGATATACCGACAGTGGAGAGAATATCTTCTTGGTTACAAAACTGTGAAGAGAGCCTCTGCACCTCCTCACCAGTGTGGGATGATGGCCTGACTGTCAGAACTGCCCCAAGAATTCGGTCATCCACTGCCCCTGATGTAGAGCTTTATACTAACATGTACTAATAAACCTTATACCAACTTATCGCAATAGTTTAAAGCTCATTTTTCAGACAGGACAAAATTCACACACAAGCTGGAAAAGGTCGTGCTCATCTCCTTACACAATACCCCCGGGGTCCTCCAACTTCCTAGAAGGCAGAAACCGGTTCTGCGAGGGGCCAAGTGATATCTGAAGTTGTGCAAAGATCAGGGGTGAGAAAGCCTCAGGACTTATCAGCCCAAGGCCCCAAAGACCATCACCGGCCATCACTGGGAGACATCACGCAAATGAAAGGAAGAAAAGACCTAATTTACACGCGAAATCGGGGACAGGTTGTGTCTTTGTCTAGGCGGATAATGTCATCATATGATTTTGTAACTTTGTAACAAATATAAGTCAAGCAAGTTGCCGAGTCTGGTGCGCACGTTTGTGGTGGAGCGATCCCCCGTGCGCCCGGCACCGAATAAACATACCTTCTTTATAACTCTTTGAGTTATAGAGTTTGATTCCGCAAGTCACCCCGACCAGGGGAAAAGGAAGTCCCAGACACAGGAGTACACCACGAAATGAACTCTGGCTCTTTTTGCGTGGCCAAAGAGAGGATATGAAGAAATGGGATGATGAACCCACTTTTAAGCTGGAAGTTCTTGTACGTGAACTAAGGGGGAAGACAGCTGTTAGAAAAGGATCACCCAAGAGGGCTGTCAGTGTAGTAGCTGCCAGAACAAAAGAGGACAGTCAGCAATCTCCAAGACATAGAAGAACTGCAATCATCTCCTTCGATGCCAATGAGGAGACTTCAGGTCTAAAATTGCAAGGATCAGATAACGAATACTCTGAAGAAGAACAGAAATAGAGGGTCCCTACCTCCAGCCAGGAGAAGGAAAGGGATGACCGAATCTACTGGACTATGTGGGTTCGATGGCCTGGCACATCAGACCCACAAAGGTATAAAGCCTTAGTAGACACAGGAGCACAGAGTACATTGATGCCATCAAGGTATAGAGGCACAGATTCTGTCTGGATCTCTGGAGTGACAGGGGGATGTCAAGAATTATCTGTATTAGAGGCTGAAGTGAGCTTAACAGGGGACAAATGGGAAAAACACCCCATTTTGACTGGTCCAGAGGCCCCTTGTATTCTTGGCATAGATTACCCTCAGGAGAGGGTACTACAAAGACCCCAAGGGGTATTGATGGGCTTTTGGTATAGCCACTGTAGATACAGAGAAAATCAAACAACTTAGTTTACCTGGCCTCTCAGAAGACCCTTTTGTTGTGGGATTGCTGCGAGTTCAAGAGCAACAGGTACCAATTGCTACCAGGACGGTGAACCGGAGGCAATATTGCACAAACCGAGATTCCCTGGCTCCCATCTATGAGTTGATTCAACAACTGGAGGCTCAAGGAGTAATTAGCAAAACTCATTCCCGATTTAATATTCCCATATGGCCTGTGAAAAAATCCGGTGGAGGGTGGAGGTTAACAGTAGACTATCGTGGCCTGAATGGTGACACCACCACTGAGTGCTGCTGTACCAGACATGTTAGAGCTCCAGTATGAACTGGAGTCAAAAGCAGCCAAGTGGTATGCTACTATTGACATTGCCAATGCATTTTTCTCAATTCCTTTGGCAGCAGAGTGCAGACCACAGTTCACCTTCACATGGAGAGGTATATAATGAACTATCAGAAGATGAGAGGCATTATGCTTTGTTTACCGATGGATCCTGCCACGTGGTAGGAAATCATTGTAAGTGGAAAGCTGCTGTGTGAAGTCCCACACAACAAGTTGTTGAGGCCACTGAAGGAGAAAGTGAGTCAAGTCAGTTTGCTGATGTGAAAGCCATCCAACTAGCTCTAAAGATTGCAGAACGAGAGAAGTGGCCAGTACTCTATCTTTATACTGACTCCTGGATGGTGGCTAATGCCCTATGGGGATGGCTACAGCAATGGAAGAAGACCAATTGGCAGCACAGGAGTAAACCCACCTGAGCTGCTGCATTGTGGCAAGACATTGCTCCTCGAGTGGAAAACATGACTCTGAAAGTACATCATGTAGATGCTCATGTGCCCGAAAGCTGTGCCACTGAAGAACAATGGAACAACCAACAGGTCGACAAAGCCGCCAAAATTGAAGTAGCTCAGGTAGACCTAGACTGGGAGCGTAAAGGTGAGCTATTTATAGCTTGATGGGCTTGTGGAAAACAACTTTGGAGAAAAACAAGATGGGAAAATGTGAGGGAGCTTGCTTATGGCAGAAACCGCAAGTAGGATGAACATGAGAATGTAATCTATTAGCTGCTGTTGCTGAGCTAGCTTTGAAGCTGCTGTGTATATAAGTTAGAGCCTGCTCTCAATAAAGAAGAAGATTTCTGCTATCACTCACATTGAGTAGGACTGATTTCTTCCCACCCAGCTGAGAATCGGACCCTGGGTTGATTGCCGCATGAAGTAGGCTTAGAGCTGTTTTTTCAGGCTTCGAGCCTGGGTTTTCAGACTTTGAGTCTGGTTTTTCAGGCTTCGAGCCTGGTTTCAGGCTTCGAGCCTGGTTTTTCAGACTTCGAGTCTGGTTCATTTTTCAGGCTTCGAGCCTGGTTTCAGGCTTCAAGCCTGGTTTGCAGACTTTGAGTCTAGTTTTTAGGCCAAGAGCCGAAAACTTCGCGGCAAATGGCGCCTGAACAGGGACCATCACTGGGTGTTACCGGGTAAGGAGCCTGCCTGCGGGGAGCTGAGACTTGAAAATCCAGTAGCAGAGGCAGTCGTCGGAGGAGGAAGCCTGCCGGATCCCAAGCAGAGGTTGCTGTACCCGGGAGAGTGACTACAGGTTGTGGTGAGACGAGGAGCCGGCAACATGGAAAAGGAGGTAGCACTCTCACTTTTACATCGCTTTTTAGAAAAGCGGGGGGTGGACTTAAAACTGACCGATTTATCTGGTCTACTTGTACATGGTAATTGTAAAGGCTTTTTTAAGGTCTCTGAGAAATATTTTGATGAGGAGGAGTGGAGAGCATATGGGACTTGTCTTTGGGACTTGGTTATAGACGAAGATAAGACTGCTCGGAAACTGATGAAACAGTGGAGAGAAGTAATTAACTATTTGAAAAAGTATAAGTTGGAAAAGGATTTGGCCGCTGCTGTAACTCAGCGGCTTGATATGCCTGAGACTGTAGCCGAGCCAACAGCTGGACTGTTTGGTATCAGGACTAATTATGTCTCACCTCCCTTTTCTGGTGAGTGGCGAGAAATTGGAAACCTTCTCTGGGAAGCCACTATTAGTGGTGATAAAGACAGTAGTAGTAAAATCAGTAAAGATTTAGGTCTCATTTGGAGAGACGTGCTAAATACTTTAAAAGAAATGCAAGCAGAACAGCGTGTGGCCATGGCTGCAGCCCAGGCGTTGACCGTTGCGCCGAGGCTGAAGGAGACAGACAAGGGAATGGACAGGTTCCTGCAGGAAGTATTAAAGAAACTGGAGCGACAAGAGACCATCGAGACACAGCCCGTCGCCACTGAAAGCCAGCCCGGTGCGCAGCCCGTCGCCGCTGAAACACAGCCCGTTGCCGCCCGTCGCTGAGCGGGGCGTGCTGCGAGGGGAAAAAAAAAAAAAAAAAAAAAAAGAGTTCTTCTCTACACAAGAGTTTTTACAAAGTCAGAGAGGCGAAGGGGCTTCGGAGCAGAGCCCCCGCGGGAGAGATGCTTCCCATTCGAGCCCAACCCGCCGAGTTACCCCTGGGACGACTTGCAGGGGAATGCCAAGTGGGCAGAGTCGGGCGGGGGTGCAGCGCAGGATGATCAGAGGAGAGTGGGGGAGCGCGACCCCGTGTTAGACTGGGCACCATCGGGCACGCGAGGGGAGACAAAGAAAACTCAGGAGAGACTAATACCGACTGCGCCGCCGGCGCCGGGGACGGGACGGAGTGAGCCAGACCCCCCCGCCCCTTCCATCCGCAGCCGCCGCCGCGCAGCCGCTTCCCGCACCCGTTCAGTGTCTTCGGAGTGCCCCCCCACACACACCGCGCGCCGACACCGCCGGCCCCAGCCCTCACGGACCGCTGGGCTCGTCCTTTCCATCCTCAATCCCTTGCCTCAATGAGTGTAAAAACTGTTGGTCGTGATGTTATGCATTTTGCTGTAAATGTGATGACGAATAGTGGTTTTCTTACAGTGGAAACTTTCTAAGGTGTTTTAGGTGTCAGGAACAGAACATTTTGACATTGAGAAGCTAAAAGGTGGTTTGTGTTTTAGACTCATTGGTGAAGGATTTTTTTTTTTTTATCAGGAGTAAAAAAAAAGGAATTTTGTCATACTGTTGATGCTTCAAATGATTGTGGTAAATGGTTTTAGGCAATTTCAACAACCCAAGCAAAACATGTGGGTTACACTGGCCAAAGCAATCAATCAGTCTACAATATGTTTATCAATGGCCACTCCAGATAATTCTTTTTCTACCTGTTTGGTGGGAGTTCCATCAGATGTGGCACAATGGCCTGTACCAAATGCATGAAAAACAAATCCCTTAGTTAAGGGTAATGGCAAAGTTGCCAACTGGGATTTGATCATTTCATGTGATGTAGAGCTTTATACTAACATGTGCTAATAAACCTTATACTAACTTATCGCAATAGTATAAAGCTTATTTTTCAGACAGGACAAAATTCACACAAGCTGTAAAAGGTCACGCTTATCTCCTCACACAATACCTCCGGGGTCCTCCAACTTCCTTGAGGGCAGAAACCGGTTCTGCGAGGGGCCAAGCCTGAGAAAGCCTCAGGACTTATCAGCCTTCATCTCCCAATGCCCCAAAGACCATCACCGGCCATCACCAGGAGACATCACGCAAATGAAAGGAAGAAAAGACCTAATTTACATGCGAAATCGGGACAGGTTGTGTCTTTGTCTAGGCGGATAATGTCATCATATGATTTTGTAACTTTGTAACAAATATAAGTCAAGCAAGTTGCCGAGTCTGGTGCGCACGTTTGTGGTGGAGCGATCCCCCGTGCGCCCGGTGCCGAATAAACATACCTTCTTTATAACTCTTTGAGTTATAGAGTTTGATTCCGCAAGTCACATGGTTGCCAATAATGACAACAGAGCCACAGGAGTTAGAATTATTGGGATCTATAAAGATGGATTTTTGTGTTATGTTTAATTTTACCAGCAATACCAAACATTTGGGACAGAATGTGGATCCCATCCTGGGCATGTATAAGAACACAACATCTTGGTGCAATTATACTTCACCAAAAAGATCCAGGCCTTGGCTTGTGCCTATACAGTTACCAAAGGGAATTTTTCTGATCTGTGGGGACCAGGCATGACCTGGAATACCCTCGAGATTACAAAGGGGACAACTGAAGATCTTGATGCCTAATCACACAATGATTTAGAAACATCATTGTCAAAAACAATTTGTGCATGCATTTACTGACGAATGTGATGACCGTGTTACCTTTGGTTTCCCTCAGCAATAATAGCAACTAGTATATTTGCTCCAGGTGTAAGAGTATCTGCTTTATTAACTCAGCTATGCAAATTAGGATGCTGGCTTAGCAAGCAAAGTAACCAAATCTCAATGACATTAGAAGGCTTGATTAGGGATGTAAGTAGTATTAGACATGCACTTGTGTATCATTGTATGCATGATATCCTCATTGCTCAGGAGGAGGCATTTACTGTAGATCAAGAGAGAGATCTAGAAACCGTATTACAAGCACAGGGACTGACTATTGCTCCTGAAAAGGTACAAAGACGTCCAGCATGGCAGTATTTGGGCTAGAGTATTACAGAGGCTCATATTAGGCCGCAAAAGCTCCATATTCATACCGAGATAAAAACTGTAAATGATGCACAAAAATTAATGGGGGATTTGCAATGGTTGCGGCCTATTGTTGGAATCACTAATGACATGCTAGAACCGCTGCGCCCCCTATTGAAGGGAACAGACCCATCGGCAGAAGTACAGCCGACAGCAGAACAACTGCAAACCATTGCTGAAATTTCTGACCTCATTACCACTCGGCAAGTTGATCGTCGTGATCCAGATTGCCCCATTGATTTGACCATTTTGCAGGGCAAAGAACAATTTCTTGGTGCATTAACACAGTGCAAAAAACAAAAAGAGAGGCTAATCGTCCTGGAATGGCTATTTACCACGTTACAGCCTAAATGGACAATTGAACAAAAAACTGTGAGCTTGGCAATGCTTATTAGAAAGGGATGCACTCAAATTTTACAGGTGAGCGGCCAAGAGCTAGGAACAATGTATGTGCCTATAGCAAAAAGAGATCTGGAATGGATCATAGCAACATCAGAGCCTCTACAGCTTAGTTTATTGTCATCTGCCCATAAAATAAACATACAGTCCCTAAAATCTAAGGTGTTGGCGTGGATGACACAACAACAGTGGATTATTCGTCCTAAGCTAAGTGAGCAACCTTTGTCAAATGCTGTTACAGCATATACAGATGCAGGAAAGAAATCTCAACGGGCTGTAATAGTCTGGGAAGAGGCAGGACAATGGAAACACCAGCTATTACATGCCACGGAAATGGACTCTTTACAGAACTTTTTGTGGTTGTTCGGGCCCTTGAAATGTGGTGGTGTAAACCGTTGAATATTGTAACTGACTCTTTTTATGTTGCAGGAATTGCTCAGCGAATAGAAGATGCTCGCATTAAAGATGTGCGCAATCGACGCCTTTTTGACCTACTTAGAGCCATGCAGGAAATGCTAGAGTGGACAAGCTGGTAGCTTTGGGAGTGCCTGTAAATAAACTCAATCAGGCAAGAGAAGTCCATGCCACCTTTCATCAAAATGCCAGAGGCCTAAGGAGAAGTTTTGACCTTTCAATAGAAGATGCTCGAGCGATAGTGAGGGCTTGCCCGCAGTGTAGCCACTACGGCCCAGGGTTAGGTCTGGGAGTCAACCCCAGGGGTCTGGGACCATTAGAATTGTGGCAGATGGACGTCACTCACATTTCTGAATTTGGAAGGCTTAAATATGTTCATGTAACTGTGGATACATTCAGTAAGTATATATGGGCAACAGCTCAAGCAGGAGAAAGGGTAACGCATGTAATCTGACATGCCACTGCATGTTTTGCTGTTATGGGGGTGCCAGGCACCATTAAGACTGATAATGGCCTTGCGTATGTTAGTCAACGGGTGAGACAGTTTTTCCAAACCTGGGGAGTGAAACCCATTACAGGGGTACCACATTCACCAATAGGACAGGCTATAGTGGATCGAGCTCATCGAGTGTTAAAATCATATTTAAGTAAGATGTTCAACATACAGGACCCACAGGAACGGTTGTCTAAGGTATTGTTTGCTATAAATCATTTATGTATCTTTGGGGAGGAGAAAGAACCTCCAGCTCGACTACATCAAGGAAAGGTGGAAACATCCAAAAGACTGACGGCAATGTGGGTAACTTACAGAGATCCACGAACAGGTATATGGCAGGGCCCAGCTAAAGTGCAGTATTTAGGCAGGGGTTATATGTCTGTGCTTACACCTACAGGTCCAATATGGGTTCCTGCGAAATGGACTAGAGTGGCTGTTACTCCTAATAATCCTGATGGTGACAGTTCACACATCGCCATTGGATCAAGTGAATCCACGTCAGAACATGTGGGTCACCTGGGCGAATCAGACAGGCCAAGTTGACTTTTGTCTGAGTCTTCAGTCGGTGAGTGATACATTCCGCACCTGCCTGGTTGGGATACCAGATTTTGATCCTAGTGATTTCCAGAAATATGTCAGCGGGAGCGCCTCCTGTTCCAGCAAAGTGACATCGGACTGTGCCGCGGACTTATTAAGTCGGCTCAAAGTCCCTCTTCCCTGGGACCCACAAGAGTTGGAGTTGCTGGGAAGTCAAGCAATTGGAAACATAACAAATGGGAGTTGGACTCGTACTTGTTTTAGCTTTGGGACTAAATATCAAGGACTAAGAGGAATGGAACAATATAAAAATATGGTTAAGCAGTGGACTGATGTTTCCCCCAAAGGTGCATATAGTCGATTTGTAGATCCAAAAAGGAGGATATTGTGGATTGGCCATAAGACAATTTGGTGGAACTTGGATGGCCAATTTATCTGGGTCGATATATGGGGGGAGTAACACTGGTTGGGAATGCGGAACCCCTCAGGGGCCTACTCTGTGGAGCAATGGGTCTGCTAAAGCTCTACCCAATAACATCTTTTTGATATGTGGGGATCGAGCGTGGCAGGGAATCCCAGCTAACCCAATTGGAGGGCCATGTTATTTAGGGAAACTAACTTTGTTTGCTCCTCGACAGCAGGAATGGTTAAAAATTACCAAGTTGCAGAAAACAAGAAACACCCACAATTTAAAAGGAGATTGTGATGGTAAAATACAATTGTGGTCCATTACGGCGAATGTATTTGCGCCAGCATATGTACCTGGGTTGGCTGCAGCCCAGGCCTTATGGCAGTTAGAAAAATTAGTGTGTTGGTCGGAGCAGCAAGTTAATGTTACTGCTGATGTTATTGAAAAATTGTTGGCAGACCAGAAAAGCCTTAGACATGCCTTATTGCAAGATCGTGCACCTATTGATTTTTTGCTATTGGCACAAGGGCACGGATGTCAAGACTTTGAAGGCATGTGTTGTTTTAATCTTTCTGATCATAGTGAATCTATTCACAAAGCTTTGGCATATTTAAAGGCTCATGCTAAGAATATTACGGTGGGTTATAACCTTTTTGATAATTGGCTTCAATCAGCTTTTGGGGGGTTGTCACATCGGTTGACTATGTTAACCAAAGAAGGGTTAAGATGGATATTGGTTATTTTGCTTTTGCTTGTAATGTTTAGAATAATATATAGTTGTATTATGAAGGCAGTGCATAAATTGACTGACTCAGTCTTGATTGTGCAAAAACAAAACGGGGGAATTGTGGAGAAAAAATGAGGGAACATGGACATGGATCCCGGGGCATAATGTTAGGCCTGTTGGGGCAAGGCAGCCTGAGCTCTAGTTATATGAATTTAATGCACAATCAAGAGCAGAGTCAGAGCCATGGTTAAAGTAGTTGCTGTCATGTAGACAGCAGGCTGCTTTCTGTTCCCTCAAGGTCAGGCTGTTTTCAGCTAATGAGCTAACAGCTCAAGGTGGAAAACAACTTCGGAGAAAAACAAGATGGGAAAATGTGAGGGAGCTTGCTTATGGCAGAAATCGCAAGTAGGATGAACATGAGAATGTAATCTATTAGCTGCTGTTGCTGAGCTAGCTTTGAAGCTGCTGTGTATATAAGTTAGAGCCTGCTCTCAATAAAGAAGAAGATTTCTGCTATCACTCACATTGAGTAGGACTAATTTCTTCCCACCCAGCTGAGAATCGGACCCTGGGTTGATTGCCGCATGAAGTAGGCTTAGAGCTGTTTTTTCAGGCTTCGAGCCTGGGTTTTCAGACTTTGAGTCTGGTTTATTTTTCAGGCTTCGAGCCTGGTTTCAGGCTTCGAGCCTGGTTTTTAGGCCAAGAGCTGAAAACTTCGCGGCAGACTTGACCATGGAAGCCATTACACAGGTCACCCACGGATGTGAAACGTGCTACAATCAAGCAAGCCACATGAATCAAGTCTCCCTGGAACAGAGGCCAATGGCTGGATTTTCAATATGGTGAGGCCTGGCAAATTGACTATGTTGGACCGCTACCATGAACACACCAAGGCAAGCGTTATATACTCACCATGGTGAAAGCAACTACCCGTTGGTTGGAAACATACGCTGTAAACCATGCCACTGCCCGAAATAGTGTCTTGAGTCTTGAAAGGCAAGTTTTGTAGCAACACAACAGTCCAGAAAGAATTGAATCAGACAATGGGACTCATTTTCGAAATACTCTCATAAACTCCTGGGCAAAGAAACATGGCATTGAGTGGATATACCACATCCCCTATCACCCACAAGCCTCTCAAAAGATTGAAAGATATAATGGATTACTAAAGACCATGTTGAGAGCACTGGGCAATGGGACATGGAAGAAGTGGGATAAAAATTTAGCAGAAGCCACATGGCTGGTTAACAGTAGAGCTTCAACTAACCGTCCTGGTCCTGCCCAAACAAATACTGTGGGAGGAGATAAGGTCCCAGGGAAATGGCTGGGGAAGGCAGTATGGGTTGCACCTCCCATGGGAAAGGGCAAAGCCGTTTGTGGAATTGTTTGCTCAGGGGCCTGGGTGTACTTGGTGGGTGATGAGAAAGGATGGGGAAACTCGATGTGTACCTCAAGGAGACTTAACCTTGGGGGAAAAATAACCTGTTATGTGAGTTATCTGTTGTAGATGATGAGGTATGAACTTCGCAAGAAAACCGGATGAGTGGACAAACCAAGCCGGTGCTGGTGCCCAACACTGAACACACTGTTTCCCCTGGCCTGGATATCCATCTTGATGGATGAGACAGAAGTTATGGCCTGCTCCAGTGAACATCTACAGAGGATGAAAGATATAAGAATGTTGTTTGTTTGTTTGATGCAAGATGCAAGAGGGAATACAAGAATGATGTTTGTCTGTTGAAGAGTGGGAGTACTGGTTAATGAGAGTATATAAGAATGTATATGGGTTGTTAAGATGGTTTGTCTGAGCATGACATAAATAGTATGGAATAAGGGGTGGAGACTGTAGTGGGTCTGAGATGGTAGTGATTTTCCACAGCAGCTCTTGCAGTGCTGTGCTTACTGTTGATATCAATGTTATGACTACTGCTCGCACAGCATCAGGGCTCCAGCATTCCTTCCCCCACCTTCCCCGCACGCGCGGCAGCCAGGGTCAAACTACCACACACTCTTACACCTCCTGCCAGCACTTCAAATTCCCGTTTCTAAATAGTGATGGCAGAGGCGCCAGATTGGCCCAGCCGGGCCGGAGGTGGGTCTGAACTCAGAAGCCGGGGGAGAGTCCAAAAACTTTTTACTGGGTCTTCACTGCAACCCGCTCCCCCTGTTACCAAGCAAAAGCTGCTCTTTGCCCCTAAGAATTCCCAATCAGACATACAGCTGTTACTAACCAAGTGTACTGGAGTTCTGGGCTCCCCAGCTCAAGAGGGACAGGGAACTCTGGAAAGAGTCCAGCACAGGGCCACTTAGATGATATGGGGACTGAGGAAAGGCTGTGGAACTGGGGCTGTTTAGTCTGGAGAAGAGGAGACTGCAGGGGAATCTCATTAATATTTACAAATATCTAAATGGTAGGTGTCAGGAGGTTGGGGCAGCACTTTTTTCTATTTTATCTGGTGACAGGAGAAGAGATAATAGAAAGAAGCTGGAACACAAAAAGTTCCATTTGGACATAAGGAAAACCTATCTTACTGTGAGTGTGATGGAGTCCTGGCATAGGCTGCCCAGAGGGGGTGTGGAGTCTCCTTATATCATGGTTTTGCGAGGAGAGGCTTTTGCTTGGTAACAGGGGGAAGGAGCTGCAGTGCAGGCCCGGTAGAGTCCTCTTACTTTCCCTAGTTCTGAGGTTCAGACCCACCTCCAGCTCAGCTGGGCCAATCTGGTGCCTCTGCCAGCACTATTTAAGGATGGGAATTTGAAGTGCTTGGGAGGAGGCAGAGGAGTGGTACAAGATGAAGGTGACCATGTAGACCCCACAATCAGAGAAGGAATGAAGGAGGAGCTTCGGACCATAGACCCCTCTGCAGCTCGACCACTCTTTCTTGAGTCCGCACCCTGAATTGTTTGTAAGCTGTACCTTTAATTGCGAGGCGAGAGAATTTTACACCAAATGTAATAAAGGTATTTATGACTAAAGCCACTCAAATTCCACCTTGAAGGTAAAAGAAGGTATAAAAATGGTTAAAGAACAGGGGAATATTGAGGGAAGACACCATGGTGAACAAGTCAAGGAGACCTGACTCATGGGATCAGTTGACAGGCTGGGCCTTTCTTCCTCCCCCCTTGGAATGCCTTGGGTGAGACTTAAACTAAGTGCTTCTTCAGGAAACTCAGAAATTTCTCTAGAGAATTACTCTAACTTTTTAATAGCCAGGCTGTATTGTCTATAACTTTGCATGCTGTATTACTTATAGACATATTTTTGCACATGCTTTTTGCAGACAGTCTCTATCACCGACAATCCATAAGAACCTGTATATCAGTTGCATGAATAAAACTGCACTGTTTCAGTCATCACAGGTTCTCACTGAATGTGACCAAACCCTGGAGTGTGGCCCTGATAGTTCATGAGCATGACTGGACTGAAGGTGCAGTCCACTATCAGTGAATTCAGAATGGTGATAGTTCACAGGAGGTGAAAGTGCCTGGACTGATTGTGGTAAATTGGGCATGTAGTGGGTCTGGGACGGTAGTGATTTTCCACAGCAGCTCCTGCAGTGCTGTGCTTACTGTTGATATCAATATTATGACTACCGCTTGCACAACATCGGGGCTGTCCCTCCAGCATTCCTTCCCCCACCTTCACCAATAGCTGTGAGTGGGCATGATCTTGGGAGGGACTATGGCCAGGACAGCTGACCCAGGCTGACCAAGGAGATATTCCATACCATATGACGTCAGCTCAGTAATATAAACTGGGGGAAAGGAGCAGGAAGGAGAGGCGAGATTCATTTCTGGCCTTCCCAAAGCAACCGCTACGCGTACTGAAGCCCTGCTTCTCGGGAGGTGGCCGGACATCGCTGCTGATGGGAAGTAGAGAGTAACAGCTTATCTGCTTCTGCTTTGCTTCCCGCGCGCGCGGCTTTGCTGCTTATTTATTAAACTGCTTTTATCTCAACCCACGAGATTCCCATCTTATTTTCTCCCCTTCCCTGGCTTGCTGAGGAGGTGGGGGGTAAAGCGGTGTGGTGGGCACCTGGCATCCAGCCAGGCTCAAACTACCACAGCCCTTTTGGCGCCCAACGTGGGGCGAGATAATAGCAGATTTACATTAACTGCATTGCAATTACATTAAACCAATGAGAGCAAAGTTCCTGTGCTGGTCACGGAGCCTTACTGTTATGCAGCTTATCTTACACTTTCTAATGTTTGGGAACACGATGCTCCTAACATTGACTCTCGGCTGTGCTTTAACCTTAATAGCTTTGCTAAGCTGGCTATATAATTTTGTGAAAAGGATGAAAGGGCCTGGGAACATGATGGCCCAAATAATAATAGCAAGTCTCATTCTGTTACTGATGAATTTAGTGTGCTGTGGGAGCTATCTTGTGGAGGCCATGGGGCAAAGCACCTCTTTCTCCTCAGCTCGGACTGATCTAGACAATTCTGTTACACAGACTTCCCAGGTCCTTAGTCACCCTTATACGAGAGTTTTAATATTACTAATTAACATGGTTGGTATATTATATATCTTGTGGAATCTGGAGTCATCTGGGTATCAGAGAGTACAAATTTGTGATGGAAACATGTTAAAATGCCCCCTGAAGCGGCCAGTCCCTGGGTGGCAGGGTATGTGGATGAATTTAGGCAAATTCCTAGGACGGTTATCACCTCCTGTAACCTGGGATTTTACATCTGAACAGATAAAAAACCCTGCTTTACTGACACGCTACCTGATAGAAGGGTGTCTTACCTACCCTAATGAGGCCCATCAGGTTCAGGCACTATACTGGGGCCTAGCCTCTGCCTACCGAGCTGCATTCCAGTCCTCTCAGAGAACATGAAATGGAAACTCAAACGGTACCTGAGACCAACATAGTTGAGTCAGTCGTAGTCCAGCCCTCTCAGAGAACTATGGCCGAGGTGGAAATTCAAACTATACCTGAGACTACCATGGTTGAGACAGGGAACCAAACAACAACCACAGTGGTTGCCCCAGTAGTGAAAAAGAAGCAGTGGATAAGGAGGTCAAGTCCATATCATCGATTAGTAAGGGCAGACGAGGAGGAAGAGGAAAGGCTAGAAGAAGAAACTGGTCCTTCGGTAAGGAGATCAGGAGAAGTGAAAGAAATCGAAAAGGAAATGGAAACTACTCGGTCCCTCACCTCAACAGAACTTAGAGATATGCGAAAAGATTACAGTCGCCAGCCAGGTGAGCGGATTGGTGCCTGGCTGCTCCGATGCTGGGATAACGGGGCTGACAGTCAGCAATTGGAAGACAGAGAAGCCCAACAGCTAGGATCTCTTGCTAGGGACCGGGGAATTGATAAAGGCATTGGAAAGAAAACCTCAGTTTGTAGTCTCTGGAAACGACTCCTCTCAAGTGTACGGGCAAGATACCCATTCAAGGAAGACCTTGTAAATGCCCGAGGAAAGTGGACTAGAGCTGATGAAGGGATCCAATATCTAAGGGAATTAGCTGTGTTGGAAGTCATCTATGGTGATCTGGATAATGTCGAGGCCTCCACAGATCCAGACGATGTCCAGTGTACACGGGCCATGTTGAGAAAAGTGATTCAGAGTGCCCCAGCTACATATTCTAATATCCTGGCAATGGTGTATCATCCAGACATGGACATACCAACAGTGGAGAGGGTATCTTCTTGGTTACAGAACTATGAAGAGAGCCTCTGCACCTCCTCATCAGTGTGGGATGATGGCCTGATTGTTAGATCTGCCTCAAGAACTCAGTCATCCATTGTCCCGACCAGGGGAAAGGGAAGTCCCAGACGCAGGAGTACACCGCGAAATGAACTCTGGCTCTTTTTGCGTGGCCAAGGAGAGGATATGAGGAAGTGGGATGGTGAACCCACTTTTAAGCTAGAAGCGCGTGTACGTGAACTAAGGGGGAAGACAGCTGTTAGAAAAGGACCGCCCAGGAGAGCTGTCAGCAGAGTGGCTGCCAAAACAAAAGAGGACAATCAACAATCTCCAAGACATAGAAGAACTGCAACTACTTCCTTCGAAGCCAATGAGGAGACTTCAGGTCTGCAATTGCAAGGATCAGATAGCGAATACTCTGATGAAGAACAGAAATAGAGGGTCCCTGCCTCCAGCCAGGAGGAGGAAAGGGATGACCGAATCTACTGGACTGTGTGGGTTCGATGGCCTGGCACATCAAACCCACAAAGGTATAAAGCCTTAGTAGACACAGGGGCACAGTGTACATTGATGCCATCAAGGTATAGAGGCACAGATTCTGTCTGGATCTCTGGAGTGACAGGGGGATGTGAAGAATTATCTGTATTAGAGGCTGAAGTGAGCTTAACAGGGGACAAATGGAAAAAAACACCCCATTGTGACTGGTCCAGAGGCCCCTTGTATTCTTGGCATAGATTACCTCAGGAGAGGGTACTTCAAAGACCCCAAGGGGTATCGATGGGCTTTTGGTATAGCCACTGTAGATGCAGAGAAAATCAAACAACTCTCTAATTTACCTGGCCTCTCAGAAGACCCTTTTGTTGTGGGATTGCTGCAAGTTCAAGAGCAACAGGTACCAATTGCTACCAGGACAGTGCACCGGAGGCAATATCGCACGAACCGAGATTCCCTGGCTCCCATCCGTGAGTTGATTCATCAACTGGAGGCTCAAGGAGTAATTAGCAAAATTCATTCTCCATTTAATAGTCCCATATGGCCTGTGAAAAAATCTGATGGAGGGTGGAGGTTAACAGTAGACTATCGTGGCCTGAATGGTGACACCACCACTGAGTGCTGCTGTACCAGACATGTTAGAGCTCCAGTATGAACTGGAGTCAAAAGCAGCCAAGTGGTATGCTACGATTGACATCGCTAATGCATTCTTCTCAATTCCATTGGCAGCAGAGTGCAGGCCACAATTTGCCTTCACATGGAGAGGTGTCCAATATACCTGGAATTGATTGCCCCAGGGGTGGAAACATAGTCCTACTATTTGCCATGGTCTAATCCAAACTGTGCTGGAAACGGGTGATGCCCCTGAACATTTACAGTACATTGATGACATAATTGTATGGGGCAACAAGGCAGAAGAAGTGTTTGAGAAAGGGAAAAGAATAATACAGATTCTCCTGAAAGCTGGTTTTGCTATAAAAAGAAACAAAGTAAAGGGACCTGCACAAGAGATACAGTTTTTGGGCATAAAATGGCAAGATGGGCGTCGGCATGTGCCTATGGATGTTGTGAATAAAATAGCTACTATGTCTCAACCGAGTAATAAGAAACACAAGCTTTCCTGGGCCTTGTGGGATTCTGGAGGATGCATATCCCAGGTTATAGTCAGCTTGTGAGCCTTCTCTTTAGAGTAACCAGAAAAAAGAACTGTTTTGAGTGGGGCCTTGAGCAACAACAAGCTTTTCAACAAATTAAACAGGAAATAGCTCGTGCAGTCGCCCTTGGGCCCATCCGTACAGGACCAGATGTGCAGAATATCCTCTACACTGCCGCTGGAGAGCATGGTCTCACCTGGAGCCTCTGGCAGAAAACATCTGGAGAAACCCGAGGTCGACCATTAGGGTTTTGGAGCCGAGGATATCGAGGATCGGAAGCCCACTACACCCCAACTGAAAAAGAAATACTAGCAGCATATGAGGGACTTCGAGCTGCTTCAGAAGTCATTGGCACAGAAGCTCATCTCCTCTTGGCACCACGTCTGCCTGTGTTACACTGGATGTTCAAAGGGAAAACCCCTTCTATACATCATGTAACCAGCGCTACATGGAGTAAGTGGATGGCGTTGATTACACAACGATCTCGGCTGGGGAAATCTAATCGCCCAGGAATCCTGGAAGAAATCATGGACTGGCCAGAAGGCAGAGATTTTGGAGCATTGCCTGAGGAAGTAGCTCGTGCCCAAGAGGCACCACCATATAATGAACTGTCAGAAGATGAGAGGCATTATGCTTTGTTTACTGATGGATCCTGCCGCGTGGTAGGAAATCATCGTAAGTGGAAAGCTGCTGTGTGGAGTCCCACACGACGAGTTGTTGAGGCCACTGAAGGAGAAGGTGAGTCAAGTCAGTTTGCTGAAGTGAAGGCTATCCAACTAGCTCTAAAGATTGCAGAACGAGAGAAGTGGCCAGTACTCTATCTTTACACTGACTCCTGGATGGTGGCTAATGCTCTATGGGGATGGCTACAGCAATGGAAGAAGACCAACTGGCAGCGCAAGGGTAAACCCATCTGGGCTGCTGCATTATGGCAAGACATTGCTGCTCGGGTGGAAAATATGACTCTGAAGGTACGTCATGTAGATGCTCATGTGCCAAAAAGCCGTGCCAATGAAGAACAATGGAATAACCAACAGGTAGATAAAGCTGCTAAAATTGAAGTAGCTCAGGTAGATCTAGACTGGGAGCGTAAAGGTGAGCTATTTATAGCTCGATGGGCCCATGAAACATCAGGACATCTGGGAAGAGATGCAACATATAGATGGGCTCGTGATCGAGGGGTGGACTTGACTATGGAAGCCATCACACAGGTCACCCATGAATGTGAAACATGTGCCGCAATCAAGCGAGCCACACGAATCAAGTCTCCCTGGAACAGAGGCCGATGGCTGGGTTTTCAGTATGGTGAGGCCTGGCAAATTGACTATGTTGGACCACTACCACGAACACATCAAGGCAAGCGGTATATACTCACCATGGTGGAAGCAACTACTGGTTGGTTGGAAACATACTCTGTAAACCACGCCACTGCCCGAAATACTGTCTTGGGTCTTGAAAGGCAAGTTTTGTGGCGACACGGCACTCCAGAAAGAATTGAATCAGATAATGGAACTCATTTTCGAAATAATCTCATAAACTCCTGGGCAAAGAAACATGGCATTGAGTGGATATACCACATCCCCTATCACCCTCAAGCCTCTGGAAAGATTGAGAGATATAATGGGTTACTAAAGACCATGTTGAGAGCACTGGGCAATGGGGCATGGAAGCAGTGGGATAAAAATTTAGCAGAAGCCACTTGGCTGGTCAATAGCAGAGGTTCAACTAACCGTCCTGGTCCTGCCCAAACAAAACCACTACATACTGTGGGAGGAGATAAGGTCCCCGTAGTGCACCCAGGGAAATGGCTGGGGAAGGCAGTATGGGTTGCACCTCCCATGGGAAAAGGCAAACCCATTCGTGGGATTGTCTTTGCTCAAGGGCCTGGGTGTACTTGGTGGGTGATGAGAAAGGATGGGGAAACTCGATGTGTACCTCAAGGAGACTTAACCTTGGGGGAAAAATAACCTGTTATGTGAGTTATCTGTTGTAGATGAACTTTGCAAGAAAAACCGGACAAGTGGACAAACCAAGCCGGTGCTGGTGCCCAACACTAAACATACTGTTTCCCCTGGCCTGGATATTCATCTTGATGGATGAGACAGAAGTTATGACCTGCTCCAGTGAACATCTACAGAGGATGAAAGATATAAGAATGTTGTTTGTTTGTTTGATGCAAGATGCAAGAGGGAATACAAGAATGATGTTTGTCTGTTGAAGAGTGGGGGTACTGGTTAATGAGAGTATATAAGAATGTATATGGATTGTTAAGATGGTTTGTCTGAGCATGACATAAATGGTATGGAATAAGGGGTGGAGACTGTAGTGGGTCTGGGACGGTAGTGATTTTCCACAGCAGCTCCTGCAGTGCTGTGCTTACTGTTGATATCAATATTATGACTACCGCTTGCACAACATCGGGGCTGTCCCTCCAGCATTCCTTCCCCCACCTTCACCAATAGCTGTGAGTGGGCATGATCTTGGGAGGGACTATGGCCAGGACAGCTGACCCAGGCTGACCAAGGAGATATTCCATACCATATGACGTCAGCTCAGTAATATAAACTGGGGGAAAGGAGCAGGAAGGAGAGGCGAGATTCATTTCTGGCCTTCCCAAAGCAACCGCTACGCGTACTGAAGCCCTGCTTCTCGGGAGGTGGCCGGACATCGCTGCTGATGGGAAGTAGAGAGTAACAGCTTATCTGCTTCTGCTTTGCTTCCCGCGCGCGCGGCTTTGCTGCTTATTTATTAAACTGCTTTTATCTCAACCCACGAGATTCCCATCTTATTTTCTCCCCTTCCCTGGCTTGCTGAGGAGGTGGGGGGTAAAGCGGTGTGGTGGGCACCTGGCATCCAGCCAGGCTCAAACTACCACAGGGCGTCACTCAGAATTTAAACCTAGCCACACCTAACCTCCCACCTTGGTGAGGAGAGGTAGAACACAAGGGGGATTATTTTCTGCCAAACCACTCCGTCCCCTTTTAACACAAGTAGAACATCCTTGTTTAGATAACACAGGCCTGTGATGGACTCGGAGGCACCTATCAGATATTCTCGAGATTCCTGCCTTGCTGTGGGAAAGATCAAAACACAGTGGAAAATTACACCTGAAAACTGATCCCTGATTTTTTCAGCAAAAAGCAGCAGGTTCAAAGTCTTTGTCTTTTCACTCTGCTGCTGTCACGACCAACCTCCATGGTGCTGCGACCCCACTTGCATGCCTCTGCCTGGGTACAGTTTCACAAATGCCCCAGGTCATGAAGTAACAAGAATAAATTTGCTTTTGGCATTTTATCTGTGGTTCTGTGGTTGTTCCTGTGTCCTGTCTGTGTCAGCTCACACACTGTGCACTGATGGGTGGGTGCGCACATTAACATTTCCAGAAGTGAAACCCAGATTTGCACTATCTGGGCTTCTGCTATGCTGTTTGTCCTCCTCCTGGATAATAACTTTATTATTTTAATAATGGGGAATATTTCTGTTATTTATTCAAGACTTGCAAAGGAAGAGGTGCTTGCTCATTTTCACAGGTTGATGGATGTATTTCGACACCTCTGCAAATGTTTTTCTCACTTATCCAGGGCGGGGAATGAGAGGAAGGATCAAAACTGCATTTTCTGCTTGTATCACCTCTCACATCCATGAAGCAACGTGGAAATAACACCCGGGGGCAACTGCCTGTTCCTCTCCTACTCCTGCTTGGGGGTTGCTGCAGGGTTTTTAGGGGACCCTGCATCATGCAAGGTCGCTTCTCAAAACTCATCTTTTGTACAAAACCGTCTGTTTTCTGGACGGCTGTCAGCGCAGCAGTGCGGGTCCGCTGTACCCACCCGTGACCCCCACGCAACGCCACCTTCTCCGTCCCACTCGCAGCCCAGCACGTGCTTTTGCCGACGCGCCCCCGATGTAGGCTTGGCCCACGGGGGATAACAGCTCTAATAACCACTCACCCATATCTGCCACGAGCTCTACGGCGAGGAGTGTTGCCCCCTTAAACGCGTCGGTAGGGGCGGGGCCCACCGTGCAGCAGGGCGGGGCGCGGCGCGGTGAGGTCAACGGAGAGCGGGCGCCGTCACAAAAGGAAGTGGTGACAGGGAGAGTCGTCAGTGCGGGAAGAGGTGGGGGGGGGGGGGTTTGCGGGACAGCGCGGCGGCAATAGCCGCGCCATGGCCCAGCAGCAAATGAGTAGCTCTCAGAAGGCGCTGATGCTGGAGCTGAAGTCGTTGCAGGAGGAGCCGGTGGAGGGCTTCCGCATCACCCTGGTCGACGAGTCCGACCTCTATAACTGGGAGGTGGCGATCTTTGGGCCCCCCAACACCCTCTATGAGGGTGGGTACTTCAAGGTAAGGCCTTTCCCTCGGCCCGCCCGTGAATCAGGCCTCTCGCCGCCGTGTTGGTACTTGGCAGCTGCCGCTGGGGCCTGCTCACCTTCTCCCCCCCTCCCCCCTATCCCCTCCTCCACCCCACACACACCTCTTCTCCCCCTTCCTCTCTCGGCCTGCCGGGCCTCTTTGTCGGCTTAGAGGGGCCCCGGTGGGGTGGCGGGCCCACGATCTCAGACAGTCCTCGGGAGGGGGGGCGAGGCCTGCGGGAGGAGGGAGGGCAGGGAGGTACGCTGACCCGTCCTTTCCCGCGAGTATGGGGGGGGGGGGGGGTTGTAGGGCCTCTCGTCTCCCTCGGGATGTGCTCAGGGGAGAGGAGGCCGTGCCGCAGCTGTCTCTAGTCTGTTGTTTTCTTGACTTAACCACAAAGAAAGATCGATAACTTGTGGCAGGGGGCAAATTCTTTCCTTCTACCCCAAGTTGTCCCCTTGGTTCTGCTCTGTGTATGTTTATTTCAAAGTAGAGGCTTCCCAACCATACCTTGATAGCTTCACTCCTTGCACAGGAGCATCCTGTGTAGGATGATTAATTCAGGATAAAGACTGTCTTCCTCAAAACTTTATAGGCTCTGGGACTGATTGTCATGATTATTCTTTCTCTCCTGTTTTCCATTTCTCCCTCTCCAAGCCTTTAGAGAGCAGCCTTCAAAGGGTTATGGCAACAGATGGTTGGTGAAGGTAGATAAATGCTTTCAGTTCCTCTTTAAACCTTCCTGTTAATCAAGACAAACCTTTTGTGGTTATTTCTCCTCTTGTAAATACAGTAGGCAAGAAATCTGATACTGCTGTCCTAGAAAGGAACTAAAGGGAGCAGACTTAAATTCTCAAAACAACTGGCAGAAGATGAGGAATCACACCCTTTTCTTAAAGAAACTGTGGGGAAAAAAAAAAAAACACCTTGGTGCCTGCAGATGAGCTGTTGCATTGGACATATCCCTTTGCACTTGGTCTCTGACAAAACATTTACTTGTGCATCTTTGGTGACTCCTGGCCTCTCTGGGTCAAGGTTTAAGAGCTCTGTTCCACAAAACTAAAATAACATGTAGCTTGGAGAAATAATAGATTTGAGTCATCTTCAGTTTGGCCTCATTGCTTTGAAGGAAGGGAAGGCTTTGGCACAAGGCTTGTCTTTTGTAATGAGTTGGCTGGCTTATTCATGTAGGTGTGATAGGTACAGTCTTAGACTCACCTCCATTATTACTTATTCAGAAAGTTGCTCTAGTCTTTGGTAACTGGTTTGTTTTTAAAGCCAAATGGTTTGGCAAGGTCTTCCTGTGCTTACTTTGCTCATCCATTATTTTCAAAGAAGTTGCTATGGGTCAAAATATTTCCATTTGATTGAAGAGCTTTCTGGAGTGTGTGTTTGTTCCCAGAAAGAAGCTGAAGCAGCCTATGAAATGATCTGGGGATGTGTACTAACAAATGTAGATTCAGGCAAGGTTGCCAGTTGCCTTAATGCAGTATTATGAATGTGCTATCTTAGTTTTTGTATTTGCCCTTGAACTGTTGTGCCCTTCTAAATTCTTGTGACCAATCTTGTGATACTTCTTCGTGGGAGACTAAGGTCTTGTGATGCCTTCACCCTCTCCACAGCAGAGGTATTCCCTTCAAGTGTCATGGATAAAGTCTGTCATATGTTGTTTCCATCTTAGTTTTCCTCTATGAGAAGCTGGGCATGATGTCTTTTAAAAACTCTGTGGTGATGAGAGTTTGGGAATTTTCTTTCACTTGAGATGTGATTTGAGGGTAGGAACTGGAAAGAAAGTACAAAGGCTTCTAGTTAAGCTTGAGCTGTTAGTTTGAGGAAAACCTGTGTAACCTTGATAAAGAAAGCATTAGTGATGATTGATTAGTAATACAAATGCTGGGTTTCTGCTCACGGAACTGGTAACATCAGCTTTTAGCACCTTGTTTATTCCTAGAGAAATAGAACCTTTCTCTCTAGGTTACTGAACTAGCTGAATAAAGTGAAATTAGGGAAGTTCTCTCTTTGCATCTCCTTGAGAGGAGCTACTGCTGGTTCACAGATTAACAGATTCTGATTTTGATTGCTAATCCTGTAACTCTAGCATTTGATTAAATTGAATCGGGAATCAAGTCCACCTGAATATTTATTTAAATGGTAGGTTATCTGTACCTTAGTGCTGGGTATAGTGAAGTTGAACTTGTGAAAAACTCAAGCACAGCAGCTAAATGTGTTTTATCAACTAATATAGATCTCCTGCAGTACTTAATAGTTTAGGACCTCCAAGCTAGATGGAAAGGCCAGCAACCACTGTATGAAGATGTAGTGGTTTTGTCTAGGCCAGGTTTAGGTAGTGGGGGGGGAATCTTTAAACAAAGATCTGCCAGAAGCTTCCTCTGTAGCTGAGCTGATAGGGCTAGGGCCAGTCAATTCTAAGATGGACCCCACAACTGACCCAGGCCTGGACAATTAGTGATTGAGGTAATGCCTTTGTGACTCACCTGTTTGAGAAGGGAAATAAGTTGCTTGGCAGTTGCTAAACTGCAGCAGCAACAGGGAGTGAGAATGTGAAAACATCTTCGTAGACACCAAGGTCAGTGGAGAAGGAGGGGTAAGAGCTGCCCAGGCACTGGAAGAGAGATTCCCCTGTGACCTGTGGTGAAGACCATGGTGAGCCAGCTGTGCCCATGGAGGACCATGGGCAGCAGAGATCCTCTTGCAACCTGTGGCGGACCCCGTGCTAGAGTGGGTGGATGCCTGAAGGAGGCTGTGATTCTGTGGGAAGCTCATCCTGGAGCAAGTTCCTGGCAGGACCTGGGAGTCTGTGGTGAGATAGGAGCCTGTGCCAGAGAGCAGATTTGCTGTCAGGACTTGTGATCCTGTGGGGGACTCACACTGGAGCAGTTGGTACCTGAAGGACTGTTCTCCCTATGGATGACCCACGTAGGGGCAATGTGTTAAGAGCTGCCCCCATGGGAGAAGTTAGTGAGAGACTGTCTACTGTGGGAGGGACTGCATACTGTAGCAGTGGGAAGTATGAGAAGGCCTCCCCCTGAGAAGAAGCAGTGGCAAAGTCCATCTGTGATGAACTGACCACAACCCCCATCCCCTCCTTCGAAGGAGAGTCCTGGGAACAAGGAGAGGTGGGGGGAGATGTTTTAAGGTTTGGTTTTATTTCTCATTTCCCTGCTCTGTTTTGATCATTAATAAATCAAATCCTTTTCTTCCCAAGTTGAATTTGTTTTGCCATGATGCTAATTGCTGAGTGATGTCCCTGTCCTTAGTTCAACTCATGAACCTCTCAATATATCTTTCTCTTCCCCCATCTGGTTTAGGAGGGGGAGTGATTGAGTGACTTGGTGGGCATCTGGCACCCAGACAGGGCTAAACCACCACAGAAGATCAGCTTGTATCAGCAAGGGATAGGAGCAGTCCTGAACTCTAACACTACTTCCCCCTCCCCCACTGTGTGATCAGCTGAAGGTGCACATCTGCAAATGAGGTTTGCCTTATCTAGTGACTTTATTTCTGGTCATACTGAACATTGACATAATGTTTTAGGCAATGCTTTGCTTAAATTCCAGATTACCACCCCTAAAGGAGAAGTTGAGCTCTTCCATGTGCTAGTTACCTCTCATTCCTTGCTGGCAAGCCTTTTGGGTTTGCGTAGTGGGGAAGGGGCTACAGGGGTGGATCCTGAGAGAAGCTTCTATGGCTTCAAATCAGACACACCTCTGGCCAGGGCTGAGCTAATTGGAAATGGTGATGATGCCTCTGCAAGAACATATTTAAGAAGGGAAAACCTGCAGAGGAGTGTGATTGGGAGAACAACAACTCTGCAGACACTGAGGTTGATGGAAGGGGGAGGAACTGCATGGGAGTAGAGATTCCACTTCAGCCTGTGGTGAAGATCATGGTGAGGCAGGCTATATTCCTGCAGCTGTGGAGGTTAGTGGTGGAGCAGAAATCCATCTGTAGCCCATGGAGGACTTCATGCCAGAGCAGGTGGCTGGCCTGAAGAAGGTCATGAACCGGTGGGAAGCCTGCATGAGACCAGCCTGTTCCTGAAGGACTGCAGCCTGTGGAAGTGACCTGTACTGGAGCAGTTTTTTAGGGTTTGCAGACCAAGGGAAGGATGTTGGAGAAGTTTTTAGAGGGCTGTCCCCTATGGGAGAGACCCCACTCTGGAGCAGAAGAAGAGTGGAGGAGTCCTTCCCCCATGGAGGAAGGAATGGCAGAAACAATGTGTGAGGGACTGACTGCAACCCCAATTCTCTCCCCCTGTGCTGCTGGAGGGGAGAAAGTAGAGAAACTGGGAGCAAAGTTGAGCCCAGCAGGAGGGAGGGATGGGGGGGAAGATGCTTATAAGATCTAGTATTATTTCTTATTATTCTACTCTGATTTGACTGGTAACAGATTAAATTTATTTTTGGTTTTCCCAAAGTTGAGTCTGTTTTGCCTGTGACTTGTAACTGGTGAGTGATCCCTCCCTGTCCTTTTATCATATCTTTTTATAATCTTTGTTATATCTTCTCATTCTTTCATCCCATCAGGATGGGGGAGGAGTGAGTGACCACATGGTGTGGTGTTGCTTCCTGGGCTTAAACTGTGACAGAAAAGCGAAAGTAGTTTAGTGTCAGTGATGTTAAGTCCTCTGAAGTGATCCAGTGATAAGAGCAAATGTTTGTCCCTCAGCTGCTGTCAGCAGGAAATTGACAGCTTGACAAAAGTTTCTGTCAGAATCAGTTGTATTGGACTCCAGGTATTTGACTGCAATAGATAGACTTGACTTTTTTGGTCCCTGGCTTGGAGTTTAAGGATGAAAGGTAGATAGACCTGTATGTTGAAGATACAGATTTGCTCATAGCTGATTCAATTATTGAGGTGTTTTGAGTGACAGAGGGAAGAGCTTTCTCAATGAAGTGCTTCATGTCCAAGTCAGTGCCAGTTGCTTCTTTCTCAGATATCTTACAAGTTGCTGTGAAAAAGTTCACAAGCCAATTTAAGTGACTCGTAAATCAAATTTATTAAGCAAGCGGCAAATAAGCAAAACAGCGCTGGGTGGCCGGGAGACTCTGCTCCACCAACAGTGCGTGACCTCCCCGCTGCGTATCACAGTCCTTTTATACAGTCCTTATCGGTTGGGTGCATCGCTCCCTGGTGTACTCTGTGCATGTACCCGTCTTGTTACTAAGGGGTCTTCTTCTGCCTCCTGGTGGTTGTAGGGTGGTCGCTGGGATGAAGTCAGTAGTCTTCCTCTAGTGGCCTGCTCATGAACTCTTCCCTTGGCTCTTATCAGCTCATGCGCAACCTATTGTACCTCCTATAAGCATCTCAGCCAACTGCATCCGTGCACATTGTAGAAACTTTACTGTTAAAGTTTTACAAGACTTTGACAATGACTTTAAACGGTTCCTTGCACAACTATTCTTTCATGATTTGATTAACGAACAGGACCTTTTCCATTACAATCCCCCCTTTTCTTTTCCTCATTTTGTTCATCAAATCTCCTAACAACATCTTTAGCCATTTCCAAAATAGGTGTTTCATCTTCTTTCATCTTCTCTGTTGGCTAACTGTCCATATTGCTTCCTAACCAGCATTAAGTGGGCTGCTTCTAGCCTGGTTTTTACAATCTCAATTACCTCATTGAATACACAAGGCCCAGTCATCAGCGCTAATACCAGTAGAATGATGGGCCCAGCTATAGCTGACAATAACGTCTCATGAGCTGCTGCACTAGAGATGTAATCCTGGTCCCTGCTCCCGCTGCCCCAATTGCCATCAAGGTAGCTATAGTTAGGGCTGTGAAAGGCTCCGGCTTGTGCCGGAGCACCCCAGTATTCCAATGATTATAGATAAACTCTTCAGGGTGATTATAAAATGCATGGAACAACGGTTACCTGAATACAATATTCACTGCTGGCATTAAATACCTTTAAAGAGGCATGGGGTTACACTGATTTTCGAACAAACCCACTTGGAGCCGTTCACAGGTCTGATTGGTTCAGTCCGATTGCCTTATAAAATGGGGGGTTCATGCTATAACATAGCCAGCAGCAAGATAGTTAACCACTCCATCAGCCAGATAACAACATGCCATCCCCAGATAATGGGTGGGGCCTTTATCAAATAAAATGGTACTTTCCTTTTTAGTTTTTTTCACCCCACATTCTTTTAGGTGCAACGCTTTTGCCCTTCTTAGAGGTAGGCTTGGGATCTTAGGATTCCCAATTTGAGGCTTTGAGAGACTCTATACCCCACTCCCAGTACGCCTCGGCCTCCTTCACCTACTCTGTTGCTTAGAGCAGTGAGGTTTATGATCTTCTTGGCAGCAGTTGTAATCTTCAGGGGTATTCTCTGTCTCCTTATAGGCCTCTTTCCTTTTGCCTTTTCCTCCAGCACCCACAGGGTGCCTGAAACACTGGCTTTCACATCCATGTCTCGGTTCTACGGGCCTTCTGCGTATAAAGCACCCTTTTATAAACTTAAATTGCAATCCCCACTTGACTCAGATTGCTTTATACTTCTAAGGTATTTCTATTCCACGATCTGTTACTTTAAAATAGGTATTACAGCCCCACCGATTATCTTACACCTTTCTGATGATCACAATTTAAACATTAAACTCTAATATTTTACAAAAAGGAAATCACTCCACTCTGCTCCTCAGTTAACATGTCACTTTTTATGCAGCTTAAGTTTCAGTTCTCCTGGGACCTCTGCAGCTTCCCACTGATCCTGGGAAATTGGTCCTTAAATAAGACAAGAAAAGGACCCTCCCATCGGGGGGTTAAAGATGATTCTTTCCAGGTTTTTATCAAGACTTTGTCCCCAGGATTAACCGTTTGGATAGCAATATCTAAGGGTGGTCTCTGTACCACCATTCCCTTTTTACAACATTTCAAACGGAGAAGCCCCTGTGTCTGTAACAAAGCTAAGGGTAAACATTTAATCCAGGACATTTTTGTTTCTAACATTAATTTTGTTAGCTGTTTCTTAATTTCTCCATTCATTCTCTCCACTCTTCCGGAACTTTGGGGATGCCACAGTGTATGGTATCATTTGGCTCCCCATACTGGTGGTTTCTATTTCTAATTTCAGAGAGTGGATTAATATACCTTCATATTTTAAGAGCCTAGCATCAGTTATCCATTTTTCTGCCTTTTGTTGTAATACCCCCCCTGAATGTTATGGGGAGAAAACACCTTTAACTCCCCTCCAAAGGTAACAAATAAAAGGTTTTCTAACATCAGGCAGGCTAAGCACAGGAGCATTAATCAAATCCACTTTTAAATTCTCAAAGTCTCTTTCATAAACTTTGGTTCATTTAACTAATCCATCTCAAGTTAATTTCTGGTACAAAAACTTTCCCTTCTTAATAAAATTTTCAATCCATTGTCTGCAATATCCCAACAGACCTAAAAGCTGTCTAACTTGTCTCTTACTGTCCCTACAAGCTCCAAAGAGTATCCCATTTACTCAATCTGGATCAAGTTTCTTACTTCCCTTTATAAACCAGTGTCCCAAATATTTTACCTTTTCTTCAGCAAACAGTAATTTAGATTTAGACACTTTCAACCCTTGTAAACTCAGGAAATTAAGCAATTTAATACTTTCCTAACAGCTTCTTCATCTCTTTCTGCTAATAATAAATCGTCCACATATTGAACTAAAATAGCTTCTTTGCCTAACTCATAATTTCTTAAGATCTGTTCTAGTGCTTGTCCAAAAATATTGGGGGACTCTGTAAATCCCTGTAGTAATACAGTCCATCTCAACTGTTGTTTTCTATGTGTGTCAGGATCTTCACATTCAAAAGCAAAATAATCCCTGTGCTCCTCTTTCAGGGAACATGCCCAAAAGGCATCCTTAAGGTCTATCACACTATACCACTGGTACTCTGGACTCAATTGACTCAATAAGGTGTGCGGGTTAGCTACCAGAGGGAACCTAGTAATAGTTCTCTTGTTTATCTCCCGGAGGACATGTACTAATCTTTAAGTCCCATCAGATTTCTTTACTGGCAATATGGGAGTATTGTAAGGGGACATACAGGGCTCAAGTAGTCCCTTAGATATTAGTCTTTCTATTTCTGGTTTTAATCCTTGTCTACCTTCTTGTGACAAGGGGTACTGCTTTACCCTTACCGGCAGCCCAGGGTTTTCCTAAGTCTATAATGAAGTCTCTCCCTAATAAATTATGATCAGCCTCTGGAACTAACAAAAAGGATCCTACAGCATATTTTTGCTGCTTCAGATTCTATCAGTACCTTTTTCACAAGAGATACTTTAAATGTTTCCCCTTTTGCCCCTACTACTTGTATTTTCTCTGAAGATATCTTACACCCCTGGGGCAATCACTGGATTGTAGATCTCTCAGCCCCAGAGTCCACTAAAAATTCTACTTCCTGATGCTGAGGACCTAACTTCAGTTTTATCAAGGGCTCAATTATTCTTGTGGTCCTAAGCAAATAGAGCCCCGACCCCCCTATTCTTCCTTAAACATCTGTTCATCCTGACATCTCCTTCTACAATTCCTTTTTAGGTGTCCCTTCTGTTTACAATAAAAACATTCCATTGTCCTTTGATTCCTTTTTTTTTTTTTTCCCCGATGAATGCACCTGTCTCCCAGGCTTTTGTTTCCCTTTCTAGCTCTTTTTCTTGCCAATCTTCTAATTTTTCTAGTTTCTTTTGGATATCTACCCATGATTTTGCCACAAACTGGGTCTTTAATAATGCCTGTCCCACTGGAGCTGCTGGATCTCCAGAGTACAGTTGGAGGCTTTTACATAATCTCTCAAGCCAATCAGTCTGGGCTTTGTCTTTTCTCCGTCTCTCATTGAATGCTTTGTTAATATTCTGTCCTTGGGGAACAGACTCTGATTCCCTGGACAATGATGGCTCGGAGGTTTGCCATATGGGCTCTGTGCTCCACCATCTGATTATTCCAATTGGGCCTTTGCAAGGGCCATTTCACATCTGCGTCTGGTCCTGCCTGGTGCTGTTGATCCCAGATTCTCATTCCTGCTCTTCATATCATTTCCCTTTCCTCCGTTGTGAATAATATAGTTCATCCCAGGTATAGAGATTTGGCCCTAAGAACTGATCTAATCTCTGACACACCCAGAGGCTCCTCTACCAAATTTCCTCTTCGGGTAGGCTCTTAGCTTTCTCTTCCTTAAGAGCGAACAAGGATACCTTATCAGAAGGTTGGGGTATCCAGAGACTCTCATATTCGGTTTCCTCTTGGGTAACGGTCGTCTTATCATTTACCCACAAATTGAGGTCTGCTCATAACCAGACCTCAAAAGACCCAAATAGGGGCCAAATAATATGGGTATTTCCTAATGACTCTTCCCCCCCAAACTTCCATACAGTAATGTACCATCTTTTCCTTACTCTTTTTTTCTTCTGTGGGGGGGAATCAAAATCCAAAACTTTATCATCATCCCCAGAGGACTTTCTGGGGGAATATCTGGCAGCCTATCCCTATGGCCACCCATGGGATCAGAGGGCTTGCTCTTCCTCTGTCCCATCTTCTAGAGTGCCCTTGACTTGTTCTCACAATCGTTCCCCTCGGTTGTGACCCACGCCCTCGCAGGCAATGGGAACTGCACTCCTGGAGGGTCTGCACTCACTTAGTCTCCTTGAGACCTCTCAGTCACTCGCACTCTAGGACACCCACCCCAACCGAATGGAACCACGGAAATACTTACCTAATCCAGAGTCTTTGTTCAAATCTTCGTGCACAAAAAATTATGGGGTACTGCAGGTTTATTTGCTTATTTTCCAAATTTGGAAGGGGTTTGGAATACAGAGTTTGGCAAGGGAATTTCCCACACCAGGGCCATCTGCAGATGGGGCGCCCCCCCTAGTCCGGGAATCCAATACCAAATCTACCTGTATCTGAGTCATGGCACCAAATTGTTATAAGTTGCTGTGAAAAAATTCACTAGCCAATTTAAGTGACTCAGATCAAATTTATTAAGCAAGCAGCAAATAAGCAAAACGGTGCTGGGCGGCCAGGAGACTCTGCTCTACCAACGGTGCGTAACCCCTTGTTACTAAGGGGTCTTCTTCTGCCTCATGGTGGTTGTAGGGTGGTCGCTGGGATGAAGTCAGTAGTCTTCCTCTAGTGGCCTGCTCATGAATTCTTCCCTTGGCTCTTATCAGCTCATGTGCAACCTATTGTACCTCCTATAAGCATCTCAGCCAACTGCACCTGTGCACATTGTAGAAACTTTACGGTTAAAGTTTTACAAGACTTTGACAATGACTTTAAACGGTTCCTTGCACAACTATTTTCATGATTTGATTAACGAACAGGTCCTTTTCCATTACAGATTAATGGGGAAGGACATGGGTAGTTCCAAATTGCTCTGGAAATGATGGGACTGTGGTGATTGTTTTTTGGGGGGAGGGGACGGTTGTTGATGATGAAACTGTTACCATCTCAGTTGGCTGCTGATCAATCTCTCCACCTGCCTTGAAGTCCAGTATCTTACTTTGATGCCTGGGCCTTCAGAGCCTGTTCAATGTAGAGCGAGAGTCAATATTAAAAGGTCCTTCAGAGGTGATTTAGGCCAGGTAGATGAAAATGAATACACTTAACATGAAAGGAAACAAGAAAAAATAACTGCATTGTTAGAGTTACTATTTGATAGTTTTTAAGGCAATTTATTGAGGAGCAAGTCTTGACACAAGTTGGAAGGGGGGGAACTCCAAACATTGTGAATAGTTTTCTTGAATAATTTGGGGGCTAAATAGTTGTCAGGGCAATATTTTGTAACTCATTAACTGTGTGCTGTTTAGAGTGCTATGTTGTCTGTTCATCTTCCTAGTGATTTGTTTTTATTTCCAAGTGGTTTGCAATATGTGGTAACTTTTTTTTTCAGAACAGGAAATCTATATAGAACTTACTTATGGATAACTGACAATAAGCACAAGCTTTGCATTTAAAAGTTCAATGTTGTAGACTGCTTCTCAGAAAGCCCCATACCAACTACTATGAAGAAAATTAACTCTACTCCAGCCCAAACTGGCACAGCTTAAAATTAAGCAAATAGAAGTTTCCTGAGCACTTAAGTATACTATAAATTACATAATTTTCCTTGGTACCAAGGAAAAAAATGTGTGGTTCCCTCAGCACAAAAGTTACCTTCTGCAGGCTTTTGTGTTGTGAGATGCTACAGAGCTTCTCTCTGTACTTTATCTTCTATTTTTGTTGCCTTTTGGGTATCATTGATGCTAATATTCATAGGTTTGCAGCAAAGGGTTATGGAACTGTGGATGAATAGAGTCTAGAGTTATGTATTCCATCTCTGAAGAATTCCTGTTCAGAGCAGACAATCCTCAAAGTGAAAGAGCTGCTAAGCTATCTGCAGGCAAGGAAGGAGACAAACTTCTGATGTTGGTTCACTGATTGTAAGCACAGTTATGATCTCTAACTCTCAGGCCTGGGGAAATATTTGCTTGACCCTCTCTCTGCTGTTGTGTATAATTTTTTTTTTTTTTTTTTTTTTTTTTAATGACTACTTCTGTGGGGCTCACAGAACCTCCCAGACAATTTACCCAGGCTGTTTTGGACAGCAATCTATCCTCAGAAGGAAATGGGCAAGGTAATGATAGTAGTTGGTTCCCAGTACTTTCCTTAGATCTCCTCAGAGCCAAGTAGGGTTATTATGTATGTAAAGAAGCTTAGATAGTGTTTTCCAGTTCTGATACTGTGTGAAAATGCAGCATCATATGCAATTGGATCCTCTTATATGTCAAGGGGAGAACTGTAGTAGAGCCCAACTCTGCTGTTAGAATAAGAATAGAAAGCTTTCCGTTTGGAAAGATTAAGCACTGTTGGATCGCATATTTGTTCAGTTTTTCTATTTCCGTGAATTTGCACAGAATGATCCTTGGATAAAATAAAATGCAACAGATTTTTTTTTTTTTTGGTAACAATGCAAAGAACTGTGCCTCTTGAAATTTCTTCCCTGTTTGTTCAAGAGATAATAACTAAAAGCATGTAGATAGCTTTAGATCTGGTTCATATTGTAGGAATTAGTGGAGGCTTTTTACTCTAGTTAGAAAGGGTGTAAATCCTTAAGATCTCCAGTATTACAATGATGTTATGGCAGTGATTGAGTGTGGGACTACTTCTGTAACTTCTCAAAAGCTCAAAGATGTTTATCTTGCTTTTTCTGAAGTCATACTTGTGCTGCCTGCTATTTTACTCAACATGATTATATTGCTATATATCTTCTTTTGAACAGTGCTTCAGGTCTACTGTATGATGCTCATTTTGCATCTAGAAGGGTGGGAAATACCAGGAAAAATTGGTTGCAGGACTTTAACTCTTGTTTTTGACATGCAGTTTGGCTTTAGATTATGGCCATCATCAACTGTTCATAGCAATTAATGGTATGGACTAAATGGTGGAGATTTTATGTTGAACTTAAGTGTAACTGAGTTATAGTTGGAAATGTAGCAGTTACAGATGGACTGCAGTATATGGATGGACTAGAGGTTATGGGACTCATAGCAGGTCCTCTTATAATTTGGACTGCATGTGATCAGTTGTATGCATGTACATAAAATTAGAGTGCTACTTCATTTTTAAAACTTTATTGTTTTATCTAGCATGATGAATTAAGAAAAATTGTGGTTAATCTTACTAGGCTCATGTGGTAGTGACTTACTGAGAATGTTTCACCTTCCTAGGCCAGTTCAATAGTAATAACTTTGGCATTGTGCACCCTCCCCTGAAACACTAGTAGCCAAAAAGACTCAAACTTGCCTATTTCCGCACTTTCAGAAATATTGAAAATGAGTAAATGTTTGCCCAAAGTGGCCTACAAATAAAAGAAAAATCATAAAGCTAGTGAATTGAGGTGCATGTAGGATACTCTGAAATCTTGCTTGACTTGAAGAAATGTTGCCTGAAGACTTCCTGGGTGGGGTTTTTTGTGGTGTTTTTCTAATTGAGACTATCACCTGGAGAACAAGGGGAATGTAAAGGGGCTGTCTTAGGTGGGTGATACTTCTGGCTGTCATAGTATTTGTGATGAACAAAGAGAAGGCTGCCTGGTAAGCAGACTATGTCTTAACGCTTTAGTACTAAATCATAGCATGATGTGTTCCCATTGGTCTATTTTGTTGTTTTAAAGTTGTACAAGGAACTTACAAATTCAAGGAAAGGGCTTTGGGAGATGAAACTTGATAGTAGAAGGGACGTGTTAGCACTAGCTATGTGACACTTCCTGAAGTTATGTATCCCAGTCAAAGAATGCAAAACACGTTTTCATGTTCACGATAGCAAAATATTTGGAGGAATTAATATGCAAAACCCCTTGCCAGAGTCTTCATAGAATCACAGAATGGTAAGGATTGGAAGGGACCTTTAGAGATCATCTAGTCCAACCGCCCTGCAGAAGCAGGTCAACCTAGATCAGGTTGCATAGGAATGTGTCCAGGTGGGTCTTGAAGACCTCCAAGGAAGGAGACTCCACACCCTCCCTGGGCAGCCTGTGCCACTGCTCCCTCATCCTCACAGTGAAATAGTTTTTTCTTGTATTTAAGTAAACTTTTTGTGTTCCAGCTTCATCCCATTACCCCTTGTCCTGTTGTTAGCTACTATAGAAAAAAGGGATGTCCCAACCTCCTGACACCCACCATTTAGATATTTATAAATGTTAATAAGATCTCCCCTCAGTGTCCTCTTCTCCAGACTAAACAGCCCCAGTTCCTGCAACCTTTCCTCATAAGGAAGGTGTTCCAAGTCCCCTGATCATCTTGGTGGCAGAGCTGCTCTTCAGCAGTTTGACCCCCAGCCTGTCCTGGTGTGTGGGGTTGTTCCTTCCCAGATGCAGGACTCTGCACTTGTCCTTGTTGAACCTCATGAGGTTCCTCTTTGCCCAACTCTCAAGCCGGTTGAGATCCTGTTTTGGTCCTTGCACTGTTCCAGTGCAAGTGTTTGCTTATCGTGGCTAAATTAACTGTCTCTGAAAACACTCACCTTCTTATAATGTGGTGAAGAATGAGCTGCTTATGAGATACTGAAGAAAACTGAATTTTATCTCTGTTCCAAATTACTTCTCTTGTAGGATAGTAACTGTACCTACACTTAGTAGCCGAGTACCTTTCAGTGGTGCATTAAGCAGTATAACTTGAGAGGCTTATGTCTCTTCTGTAACTTTTAAGTGTCTTGTAGCTGTTATCTAAATCCCTTTTTTCGTTTGTGTGGTAACAAAATACCTGTACCCAAATGTTTCAGATGCAGACATGTGGCACTTTTTGGTTAAGGTGGAAAGAAAGGGCCTTGTCTATTCCTAATACTATTACCACTTTAGTGGAATCTTTGCCTAACCTCTCTTGTTATGGCTATGTTACTCAACGTGAAGCAAAAAAGGCATTGAGGCTCAACTCTCGTTGAAAACATAATGTTCAAATTCAGTGAATGATGGTAACATTTCTTCTCTTGTGTAATTCTGCGAGTGTCAAGTGACTGTTTCTTGAGACAACCATGGTCATGTTTAAATCTCTATAGAGGACCTTTTGTCAATTCTTTCAAAAAAACTTATGTCTAGTTTAATTTATATTGCTGTATGATCTCCATTGGAGCATATAAAAAAAAGCTTTGAGAACAACATATGGAATGGTTTATATTTCTCAGTGTCTGCCAGAAACTTGAAAGCTTATGTGTTTCAAAATTTGACTGAAATTTTCTATTGAATTTAACTGTTGTGGTCTTTTTTTTTTTTTTTGTCCTGACTGGTAGCAGTCTTTCATTTGTGTGCAAGAAGCTTGACTGCTTTTGGCCTGAAACATAGGAACAGCAGGAGGAATACTGGGACAAGCTGGATAGATGAGGTAGACCTCATTGAGCCTGTGAACATTTGGTCTTTTACCTTTTAGAACTGACTGGATTACTTTTGAAAATTTGTTAAAACTGAAGTTTTTGACCCTCAGAGACTTATGGGCAGATTCATCAGGATCTAAAGACCAGCCTCAGCAGGGTTGCTGTGGCATGTCACTCTGCAGCACTATTTTAAATGGCAATAATAGCCAAGTTCATGGTCTTAAAGCCATACCATCCATGGCTATTCTCCAGTTGGAAAGATATTATAGTTGCATTATCTGCTACTAAGGACGGATGGGGCATGAAGGCTGCTGGTCTTGACCACTCTTCTGGATGTAATGGAATAAGTCTGAGTTCTAGTGCTGTTAGATGTTCAACTTGGACAAATCATTGTTAACTTTCATCCAATTTGCAGGTTTATATACCTACTAAGTATTTAGTTGGTCACTTTAGTTTGTGTTTCTGGCACGAGTGATATGGCTATGCTTGGGCTATTCAACCAGGGACTGTTTTGTCTGCAAGGGATGATTAAGTAATATGGTTGTAATCAACTGTCATGATTTGACATGACAGCCATTTCTAGTAAGGGGGAAGGGGCTGTAAAGATAGCTCCTGTAAGAAGTTGCTTGCAACTCTTCCCCAGCTCTGAGCCAGACCCACTTCTGGGGCTGAGCCAATTAGATGCCTCCACGATCACTTTTTAAGTAGAAGCCAGAAGAGGAGGTTTCTTCCTCCATCTTCTTCCTTCTGCCTTTTCTTCTTGTGGCTGATGGTGGTGCAAGGAGTAGGAACAGTGAGAGAAACAGCCATGTGGACTTCAAGGTCAGTGATGAAAGAGAGGAGGAGGTGTGCTGGAGCAGAGACTCCCCTACATTCTACGGAAAGGACTGGTAAAGCTGAGATTTATTTTCATTTCTTTAAAGACCCCGCATGGGCAGTAGAGACTCATTTTGATAATGATCCCATATCAGGGGCAGAGACTCATGTTGCTACAGCTGACCCCAGACCAGGGGCAGCGATTCACTTCATTAAAGGCCCCAAGCCAGGGACAGTGACTATGGCCAGAGGAGGTAGTGTCCCTTGGGCGGACCCAACAACTTCACTGCAGACCCTGAGCCGGGGCAGTGATTTTCTTTAAAACTATGGCCGGAAGAGGCCATGTCCTGAAGAAGGGACCCAATATTCACAGCTGTAACTGTGTGGGGAGTAACCCACGACAAAGCAGCTCATTAAACTTATGCCCAGAAGAGGCCTTGTCCTGAGAGTGGGACCCTGTATCTGCAGAAACTTCAACTGTGGCAAAGAATCCACGCCAGAGATGTTCACCAAGGACTGCGTCCTGTGTGAGGGACCCTGTATCGGCAGAAGCTGCAGCTGCTGGGAGCAACCCACACCAGAGAAGTTTAAGGACTGTGTCCCAGGCGAGGAAACCCATGTTGGAGCAGGGGAAGAATGACAGGAGTCATCCTGATCTGAGAAGAGGGAAGTGGCAGAGCCCATCTGTGAGAGACTGAGCACATCCCCCATTCCCTGCCCCCCTGAGCTGTTGAGGGAGGAGGAGGTAGAGATATCGGGAGCAGTGAGCTGGGCCCGGGAAGAAAGGAGGGATGGGGGAGGGAGATCTTAAAGTGCTGGTTGTAATTTTTTCATCATCCTACTCCCTTTTTGCTTTTATTCTGTTCTGTTTCTTGTAGAATAAACTCTCCTACTTTCCTCTCTAAGTCGAGTACTGGAGTCTGTTTTGCCTGGATCTTTGCTGCTGTGCTAGCTGGGCCAAACCATGACATCAACAAAAGCTGTGAAAAGCCATGCTGCTTATTTTATTATTAACCCAGAGATTTAATTGTTGTCTTATCCAATCTTCTTCTGGCCCGCAGACTAGCCAAAAGGCATTTTCAGAAATCTTCTTCCCTCCCCATATCTTAGTACAGTATTCTATCATTTTTTTGCTTATCTTTCCCTAGTGTTTCAGGGAAATATCTCCAATTGTCTAAGATATATGCCAGAGGGGTATCCTTAGGTACAGTAGGTACCCTTCCCATGGGAGTCGAAGGCTTGCTGCCCTTCGCCCCCATCTTCTGGATTATCCACAAACACACACTCACTCACTCCCCTTGTTCCTGGCCCAGTCCCTCGCGGGAGATGGGAAACGCAGTACTTAAGGGTCCACACTCGCTTGGTTCAGTGTGTCGAACCTCTCATTTGTTATAATCCAGGATACCCAATCCCGCCCGAATGGATAACCCGCGAACCAATTTCGCAATATACTTACGCGTCCTGCGTCTTCATCCGGACTCCCGTGCACAGAATTTTTATGGGATTTTACCGGTTTTCCCTTTGCTCATTATTCTAGAATTTAGGTTCGTCGGTAAGGTTGAGGTAGGCTGTCAGTCGCGGGGCTGCGGATTGCCGCGGGGCGCCTCCCCGGAGGACTGAAGCTCACCTTTCCTTATCCGAGTCACGGCACCAAGAAATTGTCATAAATTGAGACCTCAACGGATCATAATCCAATTATAATTTTATTAATTGTAGCAAGTAGAATATGAGCAAAGACAGCGCTGGACGACAGGGGAGTCTGCGCTCCGCCAACTGCCGTACTAATCAGTTCAAACAGTCCCTTTTTTATACATTTTAGTCCATGGCCGTGAAGCACTGTAGGTACTCTGCGCTACTCTGCGCATTCTTCAGTTGCTGTGAAGGGGGTCGTTTTCTGCCTTCCGGTGGTTGTTGAGTAAGGAGTCTTCCTCCTTTGTTCCTCAGAACATCCTGTAGTTATCTTTGAGCAGTATCTCTTCTGCTTGCATAGGTGGTATTGGTATGTAAAGGCAATTACACACAAGTGATGTCTGGCAGCTGTTCGCATATGCAATTTTCCTGTCTTTTGTTGTCTAACCTTTACATTGAGCTTAACATAAATCTCAATAAACAATACCTTAGTTCATAGTTTCTTACAATGATCTTGGATAAATTACACCCATTTTACATTAAAATGTTACCATATAATAGCATAGTTGACTAAATCTGTAGGTAGAAAGCACTTTGCTTTATATAAATAGCACTTGGGAAAATTTTCTCAAACCAAACTAAACTTGTATGTTTACAATTACAATATTTAAATTTGGAATAGCTGAAGAAATTACATGAATAACTTTCAGGATGCTTAAGAAAAAAAGCAAAGAGATTTTTTTGGAATAAGAACTTCTGTCTATTCTTGTCTTTTAAGAATAAAAACCTGAACAGCTTCCCGAAGCACCCCAGCACAGATCCTGATGTACTGATAAGTCACACACCTGCACAGATTTTGTCCATGAGACAGCTGCAACAGTTCTCTTAAGAGCAAAAAATAAAGCTGGAGTTGTGTAACTTAATCTGGGAGAGGAGGGAAATGTTCCTGGTGTTGAAGAAAAAGCCATTAAGTCAAGATCTGGGTATGTAGGCTTACTGGAGAAGATGTATTAATTGAGGCCTGCATAGATGGCATACTCAAAGAAGAGTGTATTGGGGAAAATCAGAGTAAACCTCTCATTGGAGGAGGTAAAGTTATGCCTTGGCTGCCTTGTTGTTTGGAATGTCAGAGGGATGTGTGCTGACTTCAGAGCTACTCAGCTTTTTTACCTCCCACCTCTGGGATTTTTTTTTTTTTTTGTACTGTCTTAATTGCTCTAGCTCCTGGTGCCCTTCTACAGCCACCCCAGGTCTCTTCTGTGCTTTGAAGATTAGGTTCAAAATAAAGTCTCCTGGCAGAGTGAAACTGACATGTGGGACTTGATGTCAAATGTGGAAGTGTGAAATGACTCACAGCTCTGTAGCAGGGAAACAGCCTGGGTGGTGCTTCAGGGGAGCTGGTACACTCATGGGGAAAGATTTGGTTCTAAGTAAGTTAAGACAAGATTTAAAGTATATTTGCAGCGTGCCTCTCGGTTCTGTTGCACTTGTCACCCAAAGTGCAAATACTCAGGCTGTGCTACAACACTGAGCTTAAACACATGGGCAAAAAGCTAAATTCTACGCTTAGCAAGCACTTTAAATGGAAAACTACAGCACAACTGATCTGCAGATACCTGTTAAAAGCTGTTGTTTCTAACTGCTAGAAACTTCTCTGCTTTAACTATAAATGCATTAATAAATGGTGTTGTAGAATACTTATTCACCAGAACAATGTTTGGTCACAGCTTAGTGTGATTGCCATCTGGAATTTGGGTTTCAGGCAGAATAGAAAGTCTCTTTTCCTGCTCTTGTTTTGTTAACCTTGTATTAATAAGTACAGTGAATAGAATACTTGTTGCTTTTTTCCAAATGCCCCTCTGTCAGTCACGGCAAGCCACCAAGGTTTGCAATCTTGTGACCTTTGAGATCACTTTATAGTGTTTAAGTACATCTGCATTGCAGCAATGGTTCATTTGACCAGACTCAAATGCAGTAGTGATCTGTGACAGCATGATGCTTAATACTAGTTGTGAATTGACCCAGTTTATAAGTTAGTTTTGAACCCCATGCTTAATACAATGTTGCCATGGTTAGAGGGCTACCAGCATCTGTGCTAATAGATACAAAGCTAGTACAGTTTCAGATGTAAATCTAAGTCACAGCAGCAAGGGACATGGAAATTTGCTATTCAGATGCTGATGGTACAAAAGCACTAACAGCTTTGGTGGTAGTAGGACTTAACTAAACTTGGCTTAACTGTTGACTTATACCATATTTTATAAATGGAAATTCTGTTCAAAGCTTTTGTTGTGATTGAAGTGGTGATGCCTTCTTTTTTGGTTCTAACATAGATGAATTGAGGGAAGGGTAGTGCTATACAGTCTTATTTCTCTGATTTTACTCTTGTGAAGCTTTTAGGAACTGTATTATTTCTTCTGAAGACTATCTGCTTGCTGCCACAGCAGGAGAGTCTGATAGCTTAAGCTTCCTGAAGCTCACTTAAGCCTCACTTAGTTAAAACATGCATATAGCTGTGGAGATTATCCACTTATTAATTTATTTGTGGAAGTTCTGTGATTTTTTTTTTTTAAATTTTTTCTGAAGACCTGTATATGGACATGCATTTCAAGGCCTGGTTGAGTTTGATAAAATAAGAAACACTGAGTCATTCTTGTTCTCTTGGCAACAGAAAACAAAATAGGAGACTTCAGTAAGTTATTGAAAGTGACAGCATAATTGTGCATAAACCTGGTTGGGATGTATACCTCTGATCACATCTTCCTATTCTTTGCCTCAATGCCCTGGAATTTAAACTATCAGACTTCTTCCAGCTTTACAGTAAGCCCCACTTTGGAGGTTCACACACAAATCTGTTCCTATGAAAGGAACTTGAAGTTCTTAGGACAGAAGATATCAAAGGCTACTAAAAGTTTGTTGTGGGTTGGTTGGTTGTGGTGTTGGTTTTTTGATTTTTTTTTTTTTTTTTTTTTTTTTTTTTTTTTTGGGAGGGAGAATCCAGATTTCAAAACGACCGTGGAAGCTGATTTCCTAGAAGCCATGCTGAATGGAAGGGAAGCCAAAGATAGATGAGCTGAGGTGCTGGTGTTGATGAAGTGGTTGTCCTGGCAACTGCAGTCACTTAAATATCTCTAGGAAAATAGCTAGCAAATGTTAAGATTGGGAAATGATGAGGGATTGACAGAAGGACCAGGAGCAATGAGCAGCTTGAGGTTTATACAGGGAATTGACTTCAATAGGAAGCTGCTGCTTTAAGCAATGTTGGGATCCCATGCGGAAAACAGACTCTATAACCCGAAGAGTTATAAAGAAGGTATGTTTATTCGGTGCCAGGCTCCACCACAAACGTGCCCACCCACTCGACAACTTGCTTGATTTATGTGTATTGCAGAATTGCAAAATCGTATGATGACATTATCCACCTATACAAAGACACAACCTGTCCCCTCCTTTTGCATGTAAATTAGGTCTTCCTTTCATTTATGTGATGTCTCCAGATGATGGTTGTGGGGGGGGCCTTGGAGGATGAAGACTGATAGTCTTGGGTCTTTTTCACCACTGATCTTTGTGCAACTTCAGATATTACTTGGCCCAAGGAAGTTGGAGGACCCCGGAGGTATCGTATAAGCAGATAAGCATGACCTTTTTACAGCTCATGTGTGCAGATAGTTTTTGTCTGTATGAGATAGAAGCTTTAACAGTTAAACTTTATACTACTGCAATAAGTTAGTATAAGGTTTATTAATTAATACATGTCAGTATAAAGCTCCACATCAATCCCCCCTTTTCTATAAAGTTAGTCAATTCTTTTACTATTAATACAGTGATTCCTTATCAAGTATTTTACTGAAGTACTTATTCGATTCAAGCTTGTCTTAGCTGGTGTTCCTTCCAATTTGAGTACGCATCTCTGGTGTTCTGACAACACCATAAAGAACATCTGATACAGATGGCAAATAGCACAATGATAATTATTATCTGAATTATTACTACAAAAAATTGTTTCAACCCAGCAAAGTTAGGAGCCGAATAGCATCAAATAGTTTTAAAATTTCTTCAGCATGTGCTTCCCTTGAGAGGTCAAAAGTCCTCTTTCTTCCCAAATTGCTCCATGAGCATGGACAACTCCAAGGGCATACTTCGAGTCTGTATAAATGTTAATAGCTTTGCATCGTGCTAACTCCAAAGAGTGAGTAAGGGCATTTATTTCTGCCTTTTGTGCAGAGGTTCCTGTAGGTAGTGATCCCAATTCTATCACCTCTTGACTGCATACCCAACATTATCTTCTCCTTTGTAGGACATAGCTGCTCCCATCTTTAAGCCAGTTTTCCACATTGTCCAGAGGACTCTCCTTCAGGTCCAGGAGACTTGAATATACTGCTTCAATGGTCTCCAAGCAATCATGGTGTACTGGTTCTCCTGAGTTTCTTCTAAGGAATGAAAATCTGGATTGACAGCGTTAGTGACCATAATCTCGACATCACTCTGTTCCACTATTATGGCTTGATATCTTAGGAACCTTTGGGGAGAAAGCCAATGTCCCCCTTTTGCTTCTTAAAACTGTGGATACTGTGTGAGACACCAGCACCGTTATCTTCTGACCCAGGGTAAATTTCTGGGCTTCTTGAATGTTTATCACAACAGCTGCAACTGCCCATAAACATCTAGGCCAGTCTCTTGCTGCTGTATCCAGCTGTTTGGAAAAATAAGTGACTGCCTGATGATATGGGCCCAAATCCTGGGCCAATATTCCCAAAGCAGTCCCCTGCCTTTTGTGAGAGAACAGAAAAATATGTTTTTTTTTAACAACTGGAAGTTCTAGGGCTGGAGCAGACATCAGAGCCTTCCTTAGCTGGTCAAAGGCCTGTGCAGTTTCTTTATTCCATTGCAGATGTTTTTGCTCTGTGCTTGTCATAGCATATAAAGGCTTAACCAATAGTCTATAATTATAGAGATACACAGTTGACACCACCCAGTCATTCCCAAAAAGGTTCACAGTTCCTTTACTGTTTGTGGCCTGGATGTTTGACAGATAGTTTGTGGTGTGTTGTTTTTTTTTTTCTCCCCCCTCCCCCCCAGTTTGTCCTAATGTTCTTTGTCCTGCACTAATTTCATGGCCCAAGTAGGTCACTTTCTGTTGGATTGTCTAAACCTTTTTCTTGGATACTCAATACCCCTGGAGCCCCCAAAAATTTACAAGACTCACCAGCTGGGTTAGACAGCTATCCTTTGTTTTGGTAACAATATGTCTACATATTGCAGGAGTTTTCCTTCTTCATGTGGGGCTTCCCATGATTTGAGATCTTTGTCTAACTGGTTGCCAAATATCGTGGGGCTATTTTGAATCCTTGAGGCAGCACCATCCAAGTAAGCTGAGTTTTTATGTCTACTTTTAGGACTTTACAAATGCAAATGCTTCTGTCTGGTTTCACAGAGAGGGAGGCAAAAGAAGGCATCCTTCAAATCTAGAACAGGAAACCAAATTAAGTCTGGCGTTAGCACAGTTAACAAGGTATAAGGATTTGCTACCACAGGTCCTTAGTTATTCTATTGACAGCCTGCAAATCTAGGTGGGCCTGCTTCTGCAGGGGGTTGGACTAGATGATCTCCAAAGGTCCCCTCCAACCCCTACTATTCTATGATTCAAATCTTGGACCATCTATGATTCAAATCTTGGACCATCTGATAAGACCTATCTGGCTTGTGCACTGGTAATATGGGAGTGTTAAAGCTGGACTTGCTCCCTTAACAGTCCTAATTGCAAGAATTTTTATATTATCAGTTGAATCCCCTCCCTGTCCTCTCCTCTCTTAAGGGATGCTGTTTAATTCTTACTGGCTCTTGTCCTTCTTCAAGTTTTAACTCCACTAGTGGGGCATTTTTTCACCCTTCTGGGTACATCTGTAGCCCATACCCCTGGATCTACTTGGTTCATGATGTCCTTGCTAATGTTTCCTTCTGTGTTGATATTAATTAATAACAGCCTCATAATTTGTATATAATTTTGATCATTCACCTCCAAGCTAATGTGACACTTTCAAATTTAATTGTAGCTTCCAACTGTTCCAGCAAATCTCTTCCCAAAAGGGCTTTTGGGGTGTTAGGCATATACAAGAACCTGTGAATTCCTACTTGCTTTCTCAATTTGTACTTTAAGGGTTCCAAAAAAAAAAATATTACTTTTCAGATTGACCAGTGGCTCCTGTCACCCTAACATAATCATTACTTAATGGTACTAGTTCTTGGTTTAGGACCAAAAATGTTGCCCCTGTGTCTATTTTTTTTTTTTTTTTTTTTTTCCTAGCTCTAGTGTAGCCAGTGGATCTGCTGGGGTAGACTCCCCAGGTCCCCATCAATCTTTCCAATGTGCCAATATACATCCTAATGGACACACACTCTGAGCACTTCCAATTATTTTAACCATTCACTGGGTTCTTTGGGTAATCTTTTCCCTCCATCTTTTTCTGCACTTCTGAATTTCCTTCTCAAATTATTTGTGAGATACTCCACAAAACCGATAATCCTAATTCCTGACTACAGAAGAGAGTTTTCATTTCCGCCTTGCTCTCCTCACATGGGAGGCAGCAATATAGATGTTCAGAGTAATCGCCACCCCTCACTCCACTTACCACAACTGCATGTGTATTGGCAAGAAACACACCCCAGCTTCACCCATGCAATGTGCCCCAAATGGGGACACTCCAAACAGGGACTCTCTCTCTCCAACTGGATGACAGGACTCCTCCCCCACTGAATGGCTTAGGAGGGCAAAGAATGAGTGCCTCAGTCAGTCTACTCCTGATAGCCCCCCTTGAAGCCCATCCCTCCTCAGGGCAAGTGGGCTCCTTGCTAAACCATGACATTCCATCCCTCTCCTCTGTGATTCACTTATTCAGGAAAATATCAAGGAAATCTGAACCATCTTCACAAACCATCTCACAATAACTAAGGTCAAACAGAATCAAACACTTCCCTGTGAAAATAAATACACATACACATATTCACCATTAACAGCAGGACAACTCCTATAGACTCCACTCCTAGACACAATATAACCCCACCCATTCATCTTGTTTTGTCCATTACCACTCCCAATTAACTATCCTTATCTCAAATTCCAATCTTCAGTACATCCAGCCCCACATTAGGTGCCAAATGTCCTGGTTTAGGCCCATCAAGGGCCAAAAGACCACGATTAGACTCAAGTACCAGGACTTGAGAATTGTCAAAGGGCAGTGAGGGCCTAGTTGCCACTTATGATCCTGGGAAAACCAGACGAGGCTACTCGGCTTGGGGAAGAAAATGGAAAATGTAATCCACCACCAGCTAAAAATAAACCGCAAAACATAACAAACACAAATCACAGTGTGGTACAATGATGAAGAGCACAACCACCCCTTCAAGCCCACCTCCTTACTTCTTCCTGCGTTTAAAGTCCTGATCCTGGTGTCTTTTTCTCTTCCTTCACCACACATGCCACATGCAAGGTACTTTTTCCTGGCAGCTGCACTGACCTGACCTTTTCATCCAGGGTGGAACTTTCTCTCTCCCCAAGGGGAATATGAAGTTCTTGTTAATTCCCTAATGCTGGGAAGTTGAAACCACCGGCAAATTTCTTGTTCTTGTTCCTTCTTCTTCTTCTCTACCTTGATCGAGTAAAAAGTGCTATTAAAATATATTTCTTGACCCCATTGGTTCGTATAAAACATAGACTAGTTAACAAACACTACAGTTACTTCACACGCTTTATCTGTCTCTGGCCAGTCTCCTCATGGAGATATGGAACCATGAATAAGGACTCTGCACTCACTTCACAGTCAGCCTGCATCTCATTCATTCAAATACTCAATTCACACACACATCCTTGGGACATGGCCTCTTCCAGCCATATTTTTTAAAGAAGAAAATCACTGCCCCTGACTCGTGATCTTTAGTGAAGTGAATCGCTGCCCCTGGTCCAGGGCCAGCTTTAGCAAAATGAGTCTCTGCCCCTGATACAGGCTCATTGTCAAAATGAGTCTCTACCACTGATGTGGGGTCTTTAAAGAAATGAAAATAAATCTCAGCTTCACCAGCTCTCTCCATAGAATGCAGGGGAGTCTCTGCTCCAGCACACCTCCTCCTCTTTAATCACGGACCTTAGTTGTTTCTCTTTCTCTTCCAACGCCTTGCACCATCACTAGCCGGAAAAGAAGGGACAGAAGAAGGAAGAAACTTCCTCTTCCGACTTCTTCTTAAAAAGTGATCGTGGAGGTGTCTAATTGGCTCAGCCCCAGAAGTGGGTCTGATTCTGAGCTGGGGAGAGTTGGGAGCAACTTCTTACAGGAGCCATCTTTACAGCCCCTTCCCCCTTTCCATGTCAAACCATGACACATTATCCACCAAAGACATAACCTGTCCCTGCTTTCGCATGTAAGTTAGGTCTTATCTTCTTTTCATTTTCATGATGTCTCTTGGTGATGGTCATTGGGAAATGAAGGCTGATAGTCTTGAGTCTAACTCCGATCTTTTTGCAACTTCAAATATCACTTGTCCCTCCCACCAAGTGAACTGATTTCACTCGCTTTTCTGCCTCCAAGGAAGTTGGAGGACCCCGGAAGTATTATATAAGCAGATAAAGCATGACCTTTTTACAACTCACATGTGCAGATAGTTTTTGTCTGTATGAGATAGAAGCTTTAACAGTTAAACTTTATACTACTGCAATAAGTTAGTATAAGGTTTATTAATTAATACATGTCAATATAAAGCTCCACATCAATCCTTAAGTGATGTAACTCTGGTTCTTCTCTTGTCATGACAGTGTGCCTGGCTGCCTTCTTGCTGCATATGAAGCAAGATCCTTGGGGAGAAACACTCATCTCCAAGGGTATATTCATTCCCCAAAAAGTGACTGGTGAATGTGCAGTGAACTTGCGTACTACTGGAGTGCCTTATTTTGCATCCCCACTATTTGATGTAATCATGCAAATATTGCAGCAAAACCCAGTGCAAAATAAAACCTGCATGCAAGCAAGCAGATAGAAATATGAGAATTCCATTCCCTGTCAGAGCTCAACTGTAGAAGCTGCAACTCTGTCAGGGATTGTTTTAGGTCTTACCTTGTATGTGTTGCTAATCATGATTGTATGTGTTGCTAATCATGATTGCATGTGCTGTTTTGTGATTCTGTAGGTAAAAGTGTCAAGTCTTAATCTTTTACTTTCCTTATGGAGCACTTAATTGTCTTTTACATTGGCACAAAAAGCAAACTCCAGAGAAAGCCCACTGGAATAAAATTAGTTTGAGCTAATTGTTTCCTGCTGCCACAAGCATATTTGTAACTGCCAACTATGAGTACTTCTACAGGCGCTGAATTTTAGAGGGAACACCAGGTGCTTGGAAAAGTTACAGAAGACTGAGTATATTCTTTCTGCCTCTCAGCTAATAGCTGGTTTCTAAGCATCTCTTGCAAAAAGGCAGCAAAAGCTTCATTCAAATGGAAATGGAGAGCTCATAAGCTACTTGTTTCTGCAAAGGGCAGCAAGTGGTGAAAAGTAGTGTTAGGGTCAATTTCCCATTATGTCTTTTTTCCTGGGAAAAATCCTACCCCACAGATGAAGAACAGTCTTTCTCTCTATATATATATATACATTTATTTATCTGCAAGTTTAAAAGCTACTTGACTCTGCAGGTAGCGTTCAGGATACTAGACAGGTTTGTTTCTGTGAGGCAGATCCAGTTTGGCACTCTGGTTATTTCATTCAAAGCTTTGATCATTTGACCAAATATTTCTTCTTAGCCACATTTCTTTTTTAGTGTAAGCAAAATATCTTCTAACTTCATCTGCTAGTAATGTAAGCCAGTGTAATAATGAATAATGCTACCAAAAAACCTGGACCAGGCAAAACCGCTACACATGGGTACAGGCCCTTCTTTTGGCACTGTTAAAGACTAGAATACAATCCCAAAGAAAGGGTCATTTAAGCCCTTATGAATTCTTATATGAGTATACCAAGCAATATGTATATCTGGAAAAATTCATATTGTAAGGGAAACAGATCTTAACACTTATTTGATTACCCTAGGAAATACTTTATGGGAAACTCTGGAAATATGTGCCATCCTGCAGGACTCTGGGATTAGATACACCTGCACATCCCTTCCAGCCTGGAACAGGCTGCCCAGAGGAGTTGTGGAGCCTCCTTCCTTGGAGGTCTTCAAGACCCACCTGGTCATGTTCCTATGCGACCTGATCTAGGTGAACCTGCTTCTGCAGGGGGATTGGACTAGATGATCTCTAAAGGTCCCTTCCAACCCCTACCATTCTGTGATTATGATCTCTATTTCCGGAGTGATGGGAGGATCCCAACAGCTTGCTGTGTTGGAAGCAGAAGTGAGTCTGACGGGAAATAGATGGCAGAAGCACCCCATCATGACAGGCCCAGAAGCTCCATGCATCATGGGAATAGATTACTTGAAGAGAGGGTATTTCAAAGACCCAAAAGGGTATTGGTGGGCTTTTGGTGTGACTGCCTTGGAGACAGAAGAAACTAAACAGCTGTCCAGCCTGCATGGCTTCTCAGAGGACCCTTCTGCTGTGGGGTTGCTGAGAGTTGAAGACTGACAAGTGCCAGTCGCAACCACAACAGTGTACTGGTGGCAATATTGAACTAACTGTGACTCTGATTCCAATCTAGAAACCGATTTGTCAATTTGAGCGCCAAGGGGTGATCAGCAGGACTTGGTCATCCTTTAACAGCCCCATAGGGCCAGTACAAAAGTCTACTGGAGAGTGGAGATGGACAGACTCTTGTGGCCTGAATGAATTCACGCCACCGCTGAGTGCTGCTGTGCCAGACATGCTGGGACTCCAATACGAACTGGAGTCCAAGACAGCTGGATGGTATGCTACCATCAACATTGCTAATGCATTCTTTTTGATTCCATTGGCAGCTGAGTGCAGGCCTCAGTTTGCCTTCACCTGGAAAGGCATTCAGTACACTTGGAATCGATTGCCCCAGGGATGGAAGCACAACCCTACCATTTGCCATGGATTTATCCAGGCTCTACTGGAAAAGGGTGGGGCCTCCGAACACCTACAATATATTGATGACATTATTGTGTGGGGCAATTCAGCAAAAGTAGTTTTTGAAAAAGGAAAGAAAATAGTTAAAATTCTACTGAATGCCGACTTTGCCATAAAACGAAGTAAAGTCAAAGGGCCTGCACGGGAGATGCAATTCTTAGGAATAAAATGGCAAGATGGTCATCAGCATATCTCAATGGATATTGTCAACAAAATTATTGCAATGTCTCCACCAACCAGTAAAGAAGAAACCCAGGCTACAGTATGATTGTAAATCTTCTCTATCAAGTCACCCGGAAGAAAAATTACTTTAAATGGGGACCTGAACAACAGCAAAGCTTTCAACAGATAAAACAAGAAATTGCTCGGGCAGTAGCCCTTGGGCCAGTTCCAACAGGACCAGATGTGAAAAATGTGCTTTACACTGCAGCGAGAGAGAATGGCCTTACCTGCAGCCTCTGGCAAAAAGGACCTGGTGAGACTCGAGGCCCAACCCTCGGGTTCTGGCGTTGGGGATACAAAGGATCTGAGGCCCGATACACTCCAACTGAGAAGGAGATATTGGCAGCATATGAAGGAGTCCGAGCTGCCTCAGAAGTGATCAGGACAGAAGTACAACTCCTCTTAGCACCCCAACTGCCAGTGCTGGGCTGGATGTTCAAAGGGAGAGTCTCCTCCACGCATCATGTGACTGACCCCATGTGTAGTAAGTGGGTTGCCTTGATCGCACAACAAGCTCATATGGGAAACCCCAGTTGCCCTGGCATCCTGGAAGTGATCACCAACTGGCCAGAGGGCAAAGACTTTGGAATATTTCCTGAAAAAGTGACACATGCTGAAGAGGCCCCACCATACAATAAGCTGTCAGAAAATAAGGAATGTGCTTTGTTCACTGATGGGTTGTGCTGTATTGTGGGAAAACATTGAAGGTGGAAAGCGGCTGTGTGGAGTCCCCTACAACAAGTTGCTGAAGATGCAGAAGGAGATGGTGAATCAAGTCAGTTTGCTGAGGTGAAAGCCATCCAGCTGACTTTAGACATCACTGAAGGAGAAAAATGGCCAATATTATACCTCTATACTGACTCATGGATGGGGGCAAATGCTTTGTGGGGGTGACTACAGCAATGGAAACAGAATAACTGGCAATGCCGGGGAAAACCCATCTGGGCTGCTTCATTGTGGCAAGACATCGCTGCCCACTTGGAGAAGCTGGTTGTGAAGGTGCAACATGTAGATGCCCACATACCCAAGAACCAGGACAATGAAGAACATCAGCACAACCAGGAGGTGAACCAAGCCACCAAAATTGAAGTGACTGAGGTGGATTTAGACTGGCAGCATAAAGGTGAACTGTTCATAGCTCGGTGGGCCCATGATGCCTTAGGCCATCAAGGAAGAGATGCCACCTATAGATGGGCTCGAGATTGAGGGGTGGAGTTGACCTTGGATGCTGTGGCACAGGTCATTCATGAATGTGAGATATGTGCTGCTATCAAACAGGCCAAACGGTTGAAGCCTCTGTGATATGAAGGATGATGGCTCAAGTATAAGTATGGAGAGGCCTGGCAGATTTGATTACATTATACTGCCACTGACTCTCCAAGGCAAGTGCTACGTCCCCACCATGGTGGAGGCAACCACTGGAGGGCTAGAAACATATCCTGTGCCTCATGCTATGAACTGGAACACAATCCTGGGCCTTGAAAGGCAAGTCCTATGGTGACATGGCACTCCAGAAAGGCTCAAGTCAGACAATGGGATGCATTTCAAAACCGACCTTATAGACACCTGGGCCAAAGAGCACAACACTGAGTGGGTCTAACATATCCCCTATCATGCATCAACCTCTGGGAAAATTGAAAAGTACAATGGACTATTAAAGACCACTTTGAGAGTGATGAAAGGTGAGACCTTCAAACATTGGGACACATATCTAGCAAAGGACAACTGGATAGTCAATACAAGGGGATCTGTCAATAGAGATGGCCCTGCTGAATCAGAACTCCTACACACTGTAGAAGGGGATAAAGTCCTTACAATGTATATGAAAAATCTGTTAGGAAAGGCAGTTTGGGTTAATCCTGCCTCAGGCAAAGCAATCCCATCCAGGGGATCGTTTTTGCCCAAAGACATGGATATACTTGGTGGATGATGCAGAAGGATGGGGAAGTTCGATGTGTACCCCAGGGGGATTTGATTTTGGGTGAGACTAGCCCTTAAACTAAATGGTATTAGTGAATAACCTCCTGCTTTGAGCATAATTTGCAGGAAGAGGTGATCTCGTCCAAGAACATGCACCCCAAGCTGAGACCAGAGAAGCTGAAGCAGTTGATATCATCTGAGCAAGAACCTGGAAGACTGCTATGAGAGATGGAGCCCTGAAGTCATGAACTAAGTTAACAGCCCATGGACTAAGGGAATAATATCTGTATCAATGACATGAAAATGTTTAAAGAGGTGCCTTATCTGGGCATGATGTACGTGCAATAGAATAAGGGGTGGATAATATCCTGGGTTTGGCGGGTATAGGGTTAACTCTTCCCAGCTGCCACCAGGGGGTATGGCCAGGCTCTTCAATTCCATGTGACCTCCTGCTCAGCATCTGGGCTGAGGCATCACTTTGACCAGTGCGGGAAGAGTGATTCTACTGTCAGGCTGCGTGTGGTGAGCAGTTACACTGGGCATTGTTCATTTTTCTATGCCCCTTGGCCATCATTGTAACTGCCTACTCTTTGTGGTGTTCTATTAAATTGTCCTTATCTCAACCCACAAAGTTCTAGAACTCTCTCTGGATTCTCTTCCCCATCCTGCTGAGGTTGAGAGGAGTGAGTAACTGTGTGGCTTGGTTATTGTTCAGCCAGGGCTAAACCACCACACCACCCCTACACTCCTTAAGACAGCAGAGGCCCCAGCAAGATGAGAGGAAAAGAAAATACCCAAGGATGTTGTGGACTGAGAGAAGGACAGGGATGGCTCACTGCCAATTACAGTTCTGGGCAAAACAGACTCCAGTACTCAGAGGAAAGTTTATTCTACTACCTACAAGAAACAGAACAGACAGAAAGCAAAAATAGGGCAGCGTGATGAAAAAAAGACAACCAACACTTTAAGATCTTTCCTCCATCCCTCCTTTCTTCCTGGGCTCATCTCACTGCTCCTGATACCTCTACCTCCTCCCCCCCTCAACGGTTGGGGAGGGGCGGGGTAGGGAATGAAGGATGTGGTCAGTCTCTCACAGATGGTATCTTCCACTTCTCTCTCCTCCGAGGACAACTTCTCCTCCTATTCTTCCCCTCTTCCAATACACGGTCCCTCCCATGGGACACAGTTCTTAAACTTCTCTGGCATGGGTTCTTTTCCACAGTTATGGCCTCCTCTGGGGAAAGTCACTACCCTTGCCATGGGATGTTTTACAAAGTGCAAACAAATCTGTTTCACCACTCCACAGGATGAAGGGGAGTCTCTGCTCCAGCACACCTCCTCCTCCTCTCTTCCCTCACTGACCTTGGGGTCTGCATGGTCACTTCTCTCTCTCTTACAACTCCTTGCACCACCACTAGCCAGAAAAGAAGGAAAAAGGAACAAGAAGAAAGAAGAACCCTCCTTTTCTGTCTTTTTAAAAAATGGCCAGGGAGGTGCCCAATTAGCTCAGCCCCAAAAGTGCATCTGGCTCAGAGCTGGGGAGAGTTTTGAGCAACTTCTTACATGAGCCAACTTTACAGCCCCTTCCCCCTTGCCAGAAATGGCTCCACAGGTGGTTCCAGCTTCATCCCATAACCCCTTGTCCTGTCACCAGATAAAACAGAAAAAAAAAATGTAGGCCCAACCTCCTGACATCCACCATTTAGATATTTATAAATATGAATGAGATCTCCCTCCTCCCCTCAGTTTCCTCTTATCTAGACTAAGCAGCCCCAATTCCTGCAACCTTTCCTCAAAAGGAAGATGCTCCAGTCCCCTGCGCTGGACTCTCTCCAGCAGTTCCCTGTCCTTGAGCTGGGGAACCCAAAACTGGACACTATTCTAGATGCGGTCTCACAAGGGCAGAGTAGAGGGGGAGGAGAGCCTCTCTTGACCTACTGCCCCCACCACTTCTAATACACCCCTGAATTCCTTTGGCCTTCTTGGCCACGAGGGCAAATTGCTGGCTTATGGTCATCCTTTTGTCCACCAGCACCCCCAGGTCCCTTTCCCCTACACTACTCTCCAACAGTTCATTCCCCAACCTGTATGGGTACATGGGGTTATTCTTTCTCAGATGAAAGACTGTATGCTTGCCCTTGTTGAATGTCAGTAGATTTCTCCCCACCCAACTCTCCAGCCTGTCCACGTCTTGTTGAATGGCAGCACAGCCATCTGGTGTGTCAGCCACTCCCCCCAGTTTAGTATCACCAAGCTTTCAGACAGTGCCCTCTGTTCCCTCATCAAGGTAATTAATTAATAGAATCATAGAATGGTAGGGGGAATAGATTGAACAGTACTGTTCCCAGCACTGACCCCTGAGGGACTCCACTAGATACAGGCCTCCAACTAGACCCTGCCCCATTGATTACAACTCTCTGCCTTCTTCCCTTAAACCAGTTAACAATCCACCTCACTACCTGATCATCCCACACTTTCTCAGTTTTGCTGTGAGGATACTGTGGAAGACGGTGTCAAATGCTTTACTGAAATCCAGATAAACCATGTGCACTGTGCTACCACCACCTATCCACCTGGTTACATCTTTATAAAAGGCTATCAGGTTGGTCAAACCCAATCACAATGATAACTACAAATAGATTTTTTAGAACTTGGAATGGTCCTTTCTGCTTTACCATCTGTGTTCTTTGACTTCACATAGACCCAATCTCCAGGCTGGAAGGGATGTGCAGATAGATGTATCTAATCCCAGAGTCCTGCAGGATGGCACATATTTCCAGAGTTTCCCATAAAGTATTTCCTAGGGTAATCAAATAAGTGTTAAGATCTGTTTCCCTTACAATATGAATCTTTCCAGATATACATATTGCTTGGTATACTCCTATAAGAATTCATAAGGGCTTAAATGACCCTTTCTTTGGGCTGGAAGGGACCTTTAGAGATCATCTAGTCCAACCCCCCTGCAGAAGGAGGGTCACCTAGATCAGGTTGCATAGGAACATGGCTGGTCTTGAAGACCTCCAAGGAAGAAGACTCCACAAACCCTCTGGGCAGCCTGTGCCACTGCTTCCTCACCCTCACAGTGAAATAGTTTTTTCTTATATTCAAGTGGAACTTTTTGTGTTCCAGCTTCATCCCATTGCCCCTTGTCCTGTTGCTAGCTACTATAGAAAAAAGGGATGCCCCAACCTCCTGACGCCCACCCTTTAGATATTTATAAATGTTAATAAGATGTCCCCTCAATCTCCTCAAGACTAAACAGCCCCAGTTCCTGCAGCCTTTCCTCATATGAAAGATGTTCCAGTCCCCTGATCATCTTGGTGGCCCTGCACTGGACTCTCTCCAGCACTTCCCTGTCCCTCTTGAGCTGAGGAGCCCAGAACTGGATACTGTACTCCAGATGAGGCCTCACCAGGGCAGAGTAGAGGGGGAGAAGAACCTCCCTCGACCTGCTGCCCACACTCTTCTTGATGCATCCCAGGATGCCATTAGCCGTCTTGGCCATGGGGGCACATTGCTGGCTCATGGTTAGTTCACCCAACACTCTCAGGTCTCTCTCTGCAGAGCTGCTCTTCAGCAGTTCAACCCCTAGCCTGTCCTGGGGCATGGGATTGTTCCTTCCCTAGATGGAGGACTCTGCACTTGTCCTTGTTGAACCTCATGATGTTCCTCTCTGCCCAATTCTCAAGCAAGTTCTTCAAACAAAGAGCTGCCAGAATCTTCCCCTGTAGCTGATAGGGCTAGGGCCAGTCAATTCTAAGCTGGACCCGTCATCTGACCCAGGCCTGGCCAATTAGTGATGGAGGTAATGCCTCTGTGAATAACATATTTGAGAAGGAGAAGAAGTTGCTGTGCAGTTGCTAAACTGCAGCAGCAACAGGGAGTGAGAATGTGAAAACATCTCCATAGAGGGGGGAGGAGGATGCTTAGGCCCTTGAAGAAAGACTCTCCTGTGACCTGTGATGAGGACCACGGTGAGGCGATTTGTCCCCCTGCAGTCCACAGAGAACCACCGGGAAGCAGAGACCCACTCACAGCCCATGGAGGAGCCCACGCCAGAGCAGGTGAATGCCTGAAGGAGGCTGTGACTCCATGGAAGCTCACCTTGGAGCAAATTCCTGCCATGACCTGGGAGTCTGTGGGGAGAGAGGATCCCACGCCAGAGCAGATTTGCTGTCAGGACTTGTGATCCTGTGAGGGACCCAGGCTGGAACAGTTGGTACCTGAAGGACTGTTCTCCCAGTGGGTGACCCACGTTGGGGCAGGGTGTGAGGAGCTGCCCCTGTGGGAGGCCCCATGCTGGAGAAGTTCATGAGGGACTGTCTCCCATGGGGCGGGACCCCACAGTGTAGCAGTGGGAAGTGTGAGGAGGCCTCTCCCTGAGAAGAAGCAGTGGCAAAGTACATCTGTAATGAACTGACCACGACTCCCGTCCCCCATCCCCTGTGCTGCTGGTGGGGATGGAAGGAGAGTCCCGGGAAGAAGAGAGGTGGGGGGAGGTGTTTTTAAGATTCAGTTTTATTTCTCATCTCCCTAAATCAACCCTTTTTCTCCCTTAGTTGAGTCTGTTTTTCCTGTGATGCTAATTGCTGAGAGATCTCTCTGTCCTTAAGTCACAAGCCATTTGTTATATTTCTTTCCTGTCTAGTTTAGGAGGGGGAGTGATATTATGACTTGGTGGACACCTGACTAAACCACCACACCATGTCATAGATGTTTCTTGACACATTTTCCCAAGTTATTTTTTGAGTGTATAATGCATTTGTTCTACCCTCCCACTGGATTGCGGTCTATACCCTGTGTGGTAATTCTAGATTAAATTGTTTTACAATTTTTCAATAAAATGATATCCATTGTTGGAAGACATATCTAGAGGGTATCCTGAATTTTTTAAAGACTTTTTTATTTACAATTTTGACCACTTTTCCTTTACTGATGTGACAGGGAAAGGCTTTGGGCCATCCAGGAAAGGTATTGACTGGTACTAATATATATTGATACTCTTCTTTTTGGAGTAGCTGTGATCAATTTTTCAGTAATCCCCAGGAGAGATTTTTTTTCCCCTCTTTGGTAATTCCAAAGATTGTTACCTTTGTTTTGATTACTTTTGAGACAAGTTGCTCGCTGCTAAGGGGCACTGAGAGACCCATCTGTGGAGCAGGTAGGGAGTCAAGAGAAGTGTGCTGCCTGCCTGGGGCCAAGATCAGGGATGTGGCCGAGAGAGTGCCACGGCTTGTCAGGGATGCAGGCTACTACCCCTTACTTGTGTTCCATGCAGGTATGAATGATGTCATGAAGCATGACATCTCCAAGATTCAGATGGATTTTAAATCCTTGGGGGAGCAGGTAAAAGGTAGAGGGGCTCAGGTTATTTTCTCCTCTATCCTATTCACTGGTGATAAAGGAAGAGTTTGTAATGGAAAAATCAGCCAAGTGAACTCCTGGCTGTGAGGCTGGTGCCAGCGGAAAGGCTTTGGGTACTTTGACAATGGATCCTTCCTTGGGGACTACAGCTTCATAGGATGGGATGGGATTCATCTCTCCCATAAGGGCACTGGATTATTTGGGAGTAGACTAGCAAACTTAATAAAGAGGTCTTTAAGGGACTTGGGGGGTGGGGGAAGAAGCAAGACAGAACAAGCTGTCCCCTCTAGTGGGGAAACAGGGCAGGAAAGGGAATGCAATGATAAGTGCTCTTCATCTGCACACTGGGCTGAGATATGGAAGGCTGATCACCCTGAGAAAGAGCCAAACCAGGGAGGAACCTCCTGCACCCATCCAGGGAAACCTGTGTGTTTGAGTAAGCCCCTGCTCTGCCTCTACACCAATGCATGCAGCCTGGGGAATAAGCAGGAGGAACTGGAGATGTGGATGCGGGGCTATGACCTCATTGCGGTCACAGAGACGTGGTGGGACAGCTGCCATGACTGGAGCACAGCCATGGAGGGTTATGTATTGTTCAGGAAAGACAGACTAACAAGACGTGGAGGTGGAGTTGCTCTCTATATGAGAGAGCAATTAATGTGTACTGAACTGTGCCTGGGTGGGGATGAGGAGAGAGTAGAGTGCTTATGGGTAAAAAATTATGGCCAGGGCAAGGCAGGTGATAATGTTGTTGGAGTCCACTACAGGCCACCTGATCAGGAGGAGGATGTGGATGAGGCCTTCTACGAAGAGCTGAGAGCTGCCTCACAATCACAGTCCCTGGTCCTCATGGGGGACTTCAACCACCCTGATTTTTGCTGGCAAAGCCACACAGCCAAGCACATGCAGTCCAGGAGGTTCCTACAGATTGTTGATGACAACTTCCAGTCGCAGATGATCGAGGAATCAACAAGGAGGGATGTGCTGCTGGACGTGGTACTGACGAATAGAGAGGGCCTGGTTGGGGATGTGAAGGTTGGAGGCAACCTTGGCTGTGGTGGCCATGAGATGGTAGAGTTCAAGATCCTGTGTGGAAGAGGCAGAACACAAAGCAAGACCATGACTCTGGATTTCAGGCGAGCTGACTTTGATCTCTTCAAAGATGTACTTGGATGGATCTCATGGGATATGATTCTAGAAGGTAGAAGTGCCCATGAGAGCTGGTCAATGTTCAAGCACCACTTCCTCCAAGCCCAGAATCAGTGTGTCCCAACACGCAAGAAAGGAGAAAAGGAGGCAGGAGGCCTCCATGGATGAGCAAGGATCTGCTGGGACAACTCAGGCAGAAAGCAGCCATCTATGAGAGGTGGAAACAGGGGCTGGCTTCTTGGGAAGAGTATAAGAACATTGCCAGAGCATGCAGGGGTGCAACTAGGAAGGCTAGAGCCCTTCTAGAATTAAATTTAGCCAGGGATGTTAAGGACAGTAATGAGGCATTTTTCAAGTACATCAGCAGCAGAAGGATGGTGAGGGGGAATGTGGGCCCGCTGCTAAACGCTGAGGGTGCCCTGGTGTCTGAGGATGCGGAGAAGATTGAAGTACTGAATGCCTTCTTTGCTTCAGTCTTTACAGCCAAGGCTGACCCTCGGGAAGCCCAGCCTGGCAAGGATAACAGGATGGCCAGGACAGCAGAGGACTTGCCCTGGGTGGAAGAGGAAGAGGTTAAAGACTTGTTGGCCAAGCTTAAGGCTCATAAGTCAATGGGTCCTGAAGGGATGCATCCTAGAGTGCTGAGGGAGCTGGCTGATGTGATTGCTAAGCCTTTCTCTATCATTTTTGAACAATCATGGAGGACAGGTGAAGTGCCTGAGGACTGGAGAAAGGCCAATGTCATTCCAGTCTTCAAAAAGGGCAAGAAGAATGACCCAGGAAACTACAGGCCGGTCAGCCTCACCTCCATCCCCGGAAAAGTGATGGAACTGTTTGACTACCCTGATAGCCTTCTATGAGTGCATAACCGCCTGGCTAGATGAGGGGAGAGCAGCAGATGTTATCTACCTTAACTTCAGCAAGGCTTTTGACACTGTCTCCCATAACATCCTCATCAGAAAGATCAGGCGGTGTGACTTGGATGAGTGGACAGTGAGGTGGATCGAGAGCTGGCTGAATGACAGAGCCCAGAGGGTGGTGATCAATGGCACAGCATCGAGTTGGAGGCCTGTGACCAGTGGAGTTCCACATGGATGAGTTCTGGGGCCAGTCTTGTTCAACATCTTCATCAACCACCTGGATGAGGGGACAGAGTGTACCCTCAGCAAGTTCGCTGATGACACCAAACTGGGAGGACTGACTGATTCCCCAGAAGGCTGTGCTGCCATTCAGCGGGATCTCGACTGGCTTGAGAGTTGGGCAGAGAGGAACCTCATGAGATTCAACAAGGACAAGTGCAGAGTCCTGCATCTGGGAAGGAACAACCCCACGCACCAGTACAGGCTGGGGGTTGAACTGCTGGAGAGCAGCTCTGCAGAGAGAGACCTGGGAGTCCTGATTGATAATAAGCTAAATATGAGCCAGCAATGTGCCCTCGTGGCCAAGAAGGCCAATGACATCCTGGGATGCATCAAGAAGAGTGTGGCCAGCAGGTCAAGGGAGGTTCTTCTCCCCCTCTACTCTGCCCTGGTGAGGCCTCATCTGGAGTCCTGTGTCCAGTTCTGGGCTCCTCAGCTCAAGAGGGTCAGGAAAGTGCTGGAGAGAGTCCAGTGCAGGGCCACCAAGATAATCAGGGGACTGGAACATCTTTCATATGAGGAAAGGCTGTAGGAACTGGGGCTGTTTAGTCTTGAGGAGATTGAGGGGACATCTTATTAACATTTATAAATATCTAAAGGGTGGGTGTCAGGAGATTGGGACATCCAATTTTTCTATAGTAGATAGTAACAGGACAAGGGGGAATGGGATGAAGCTGGAACACAAACGATCCCACTTAAACATAAGAAAAAACTATTCCACTGTGAGGATGAGGGAGCAGTGGAACAGGCTGCCCAGAGAGGTTGTGGAGTCTTCTTCCTTGGAGGTCTTCAAGACCCGCCTGGACATGTTCCTATACAACCTGATCTAGGTGACCCTGCTTCTGCAGGGGGATTGGACTAGATTATCTCTAAAGGTCTCTTCCAACCCCTACCATTCTAGGATTCTATGAAGTTTCACACCATCCGGTTACAGATTAGACAATTTCTGTCATAGCTCTACTCATAACTGTCTCTGCAAGTGTTGTATTAAATTTTCAGCTCCCCAGTGTACTTTATCATATTCTCTTAACAATCTCTTCCTTCAAAGAAGGAAGAATTACCTGCCCATTCAGCATGACAACCCATCTATTTAGTTGTTTCTCTGCTTGTGATTTTCCTATTGACTTAATATCTTTCTTGTCATACTTGGATATATTTGGTACAATTATCTCGTTTTCAGATATTAAAGTCAAGGTACCTTTTTCTGCAGCCTCTTTTGAGGCTTTGTCTGCCAATTGGTTACCTAGTTCTGGAATGGTTTTACCTGTCTGGTGGACCTTGCAGTGCATGATTGCAATTTCTGTCAGTTTCTGAATGTTTTCATTAACTCTTGGATTTGAGCAGTATGCTTGATTCCATTTCCTTGGGTTGACAGCAACTCTTTCTTTCCAAATAGCTCTGCAGGCATGCATCACTTTAAAGGTGTATTTAGAATCTGTCCATATATTACTTCATATTCTTTTGCTCAAATCTAAGGATCTTTTGAGGACTATTAATTCAGCTTTCTGAGTGGATGCTTTTGAAGGTAGGGCTTGGGATTTTACCTCATCAATGGTGGTTACTGCATACCTAGACATCCTTTTTCCATTCCTAACAAAACTGGTGCTGTTTGTGTACAACTTCCAGTCTGGGTTTTCTAGTGGGATATCTTCTGAGGTCTGGTTGATTGGGAATAGACTTAGTCTATACCCAGAATCACACACACAATCTCAAGGGCTGGAAGAGACCTCAAAAGATAATCTAGTCCAAACCTCCTGCCAGAGCTATAGTTTGTAAACAGTCATTTTCAGGTGTTCCTTCTATGTGTTCAGTTGAAAGAAACATGGCAGGGTTAACAACTGAAATAGTTTTAAAGTGGGTATAGTTTTGTTCCAACAGTGTTGTGGTTTTGTCCAGCCAGGGACAAAGAGCCACAAGGGTGCTTGCTCACTCCTCCCTCTCCCGGCGGAACAGGGAGGGGAACCAGAGAAAAAGGGAAAAACCACGTAGGTTGAAATAAGAACAGTTTAATAGAACAACAATAAGAAGAAACAAGTTCAGGAAAAACAGTTATAACAGTAAATGAGGGGATATGCAAAAGGAATGGGGTGTGCCACAGTTGCTCACCACCAGGGACCTGACATGACCGCTCCTGACCGGCAGCCGAACTTGTGGTTCCGCAGCACCGCCCCCAAACAGCTCCCTGCCTATATGTACTGGGCATGATGTCAATATGGTATCGAATACCTGTTGGCCAGCCTGGGTCAACTGCCCATGCTGTACCCCTTCCTACTTCCTCATCAAAGTTAACCCTATCTTAGCCCAAACCAGGACATTTCACCCCTTATTCTATACCATCTATGTCATGCCTAGTTTCACAATATACAACATCTAAACACCACACTTCCTCTCCCTGAAAAAAAAACCAAAAAAAACAAACCAAATATGGGCACACACAGAGAAGTATATAATTCCCTCAGTTTATAGGCCATCACCCTAACGTTCCAGTTGAGTTCATTTAGTCCATAACTTCAGGTCTTCATTCATCATAAATCTTTCACAGCAGGGCAGATGGGGTATGTGTGTGAGATAGGTCATTGCATGCAGTATCAGGAGTTTGCAGCTGGTCTATTCGATGTGTCTTGTCTGTAAGTTGAAGGCACTGATCTTGAGGACGTCACTGGGCGCCAATTCACATTCTGCCATTCTGTGTCTTGCTCATCCAGGTCCATCCTTCAGTGATCTGGGTGGTTCTTACTGTAGTGTCAGTGATATGGCATAGAGCAACTATGGTAGTGGTGACATACAACAGCAAAGTTATTTAACAACTAACATAATACAATTCAATTCATGGAATTCACAGGCTATTCTCACCCAAAATCAAATTTCCATGAGGTAGACACTGAATTTCCCCATCCTTGCACATCACCCACCAAGTGTACCCAGGTCCCTGGGCAAAAACAATACCACGGATGGGTTTGCCTTTACCCAAGGTAGGACTCACCCAGACTGCTTTCCCTAACAGATCTCTTACGTGCACTACAGGGACTTTATCCCCTTCTACAGTATGTAAAGTTCCGATTGGGCAGGGCCAGCTCTGTTCACAGATCCTCTGGAGTTGACTAGCCAGATGGCCTTTTCTAAATGTGTATCCCAATGTTTGAGCGTCCCACCCCTCATTGCGGTCTTCAGTAGTCCACTGTGTTCAATGTTTCCGGAGGCTGGTGCATGATAGGGGATGTGATAAACCCATTCAGTGCCATGCTCTTTGGCCCAGGCATCTATGAGGTTGTTTCTGAAGTGTGTCCCATTGTCTGACTCAATTCTTTCTGGAGTGCCATGTTGCCAGAGGACTTTCCTTTCAAGGCCCTGGATGGTGCTCCGGGCGGTGGCATGAGACAGAATATGTTTCCAACCAGCCGGTGGTCGCCTCCACTATTGTGAGCACATGGCGTTTGCCTTGACGAGTCTGTGGCAGTGTGATGTAATCAATCTGCCAGGCCTCTCCGTATTTATATTTCTGCTATCGTCCTTCATACCATATGGGCTTCCACCATTTGGCTTGTTTGATTGTAGCATGTCTCATACTCATGGATAACCTGTGCAATAGTGTCCAAGGTTAGATCCACCCCTTGATCACGAGCCCATTTATAGGTGGCATCTCTTCCTTGATGACCTGAGGTGTCATGGGCCCACCGAGCTAAAAATAACTCCCCCTTGTGTTGCCAATCCAAATCTACCAGAGCTACTCCAATCTTTGCAGCCTTGTCTACTTGCTGGTTATGCAGATGTTCTTCTGTGGCCCTGTTCTTAGGTATGTGGGCATCTACATGGCGCACCTTCACAACTAGCTTCTCCACTCAAGCAGCAGTGTCCTGCCATACTGGGGCAGCCCAGATGGGTTTGCCTCGTCATTGCTAGTTGTTTTGCCTCGATTGCTGTAACCACTCCCATAGAGCATTTGCCACCATCCACGAGTCAGTGTAGAGATAAAGCCTTGGCCATCTTTCCCGTTCAGCAATGTCTAAAGCCAACTGGATGGCTTTTACCTCTGCAAACTGGCTCAATTCACCCTCTCCTTCTGCAGCTTCTGAAACTTTGCGTAGGGGCCTCCACACAGCTGCCTTCCACCTCCGATGCTTCCCCACAAGATGACAGGACCCATCAGTGAACAGGGCATACCACTTCTCATCTTCTGGGAGTTTCTTGTATGATGGGCCCTCTTCAGCACGTGTCACCTCCTTTTCTGGTGATATTTTCCTGTCTTCACACTCTGGCCAGTTCGTGATCAGTTCCAGAATTCCAGGGCGGTTAGAATTTCCTACACAAGCTCGTTGTGTGATCACTGCGGTCCACTTACTCCATGTAGCATCAGTTGCATGATGTGTGGAGGAGGCCCTCCCTTTGAACATCCAGCCCAGCACTGGCAGTCGGGGTGCTAGGAGAAGTTGTGTTTCTGTGCCGATCACTTCTGAGGCAGCTTGAACCCCTTCATATGCTGCCAGTATCTCCTCAATTGGAGTGTATCGGGCCTCAGATCCTTTGTATCCCTGACTCCAGAACCCAAGGGGTCGGCCTCGAGTCTCCCCAGGTGCTCTCTGCCAAAGACTCCAAGTAGGGCCATTCTCCCCAGCTGCAGTGTAGAGCAGATTTTTAACATCTGGTCCTATCCAGACTGGCCCAAGTGCCATCGCATGAACAATTTCCTGTTTAATTTGTGTTTCCTTTTTGCTAGTTGGGGGAGACATGGCTGCAATTTTGTTGATCACATCTATTGGGATATGGTAACATCCATCCTGCCATTTTATTCCTAAAAACTGGATCTCCTGTGCAGGCCCTGTGACCTTACTTCGTTTAATGGCAAAACCAGCCTTCAGAAGAATTTCAATTATCTTCTTCCCTTTCTCAAGAACTTCCTTTGCTGAGTTGCCCCACACCACAATATCATCAATGTATTGCAGGTGTTCTGGGGCCTCACCCTTCTACTGTGTGGCCTGGATCAGTCCATGGCAGATGGTGGGGCTGTGTTTCCACCCCTGGGGCAGTCGATTCCAGATATACTGAACCTTTCTCCAAGTGAAAGTGAACTGGGACCTGCACTCTACTGCCAAAGGAATTGAGAAGAATGCATTGGCAATATCAATGGCGGCATACCATCTGGCTGCCTTGGACTCCAGTTCATATTGGAGTTCCAGCATGTCCGGCACAGCCGCGCTCAGCAGTGGCGTGACTTCATTCAGGCCATGATAGTCCACTCTCAGTTTCCACTCTCCACTGGACTTTTGCACTGGCCATATAGGGCTGTTAAAGGGTGAGTGAGTTTTGCTGATCACCCCTTGGCTCTCCAGTTGGCAAATCAACTTATGAATGGGTATCACTGAATCTCTGTTGTTGTGATATTGCTGCCAGTGCACTGTTGTGGTCGCAATTGGCACCTGTTGTTCTTTGACCATCAGCAACCCCACAACGGAAGGGTCCTCTGAGAGGCTGGGCATGCTGGATAATTGTTCAATTTCCTCTGTCTCCACTGCAGCCACACCAAAGGCCCACCAGTACCATTTTGAGTCCTTAAAATACCCTCTCTTGAGGTAGTCTATGCCCAGAATACACGGAGCTTCTGCGCCTGCTACAATGGGGTGTTTGTGCCACTCATCCCCAGTTAAACTCACTTCAGCTTCTAACAAGATTATCTGTTGAGATCTCCCTGGCACTCCAGAAATACAAATGGATTCTGTCCCTTTACAGCTTGATGGCATCAGAGTGCATTGTGCTCCGGTGTCCACTAGAGCCTTGTACTCTTGTGGGTTTGATGTGCCAGGCTATCGGATCCACACTGTCCAATAAACTTGGTTGTCCCTCTCTTCCACCTGACTGGAGGCAGGGCCTCCCTAGTACTGGCCATGGCAGTCATTGGATACTTTTTGTAGAAAAGAACTAGAAGTCTCCTCAAGGGGATCAGAAATGAGATCAACCCTTCTATTCTGTCTAGGGAGTTGCTCACTGGAAACTGCTTCTTGTAACTGTTTTTCCCCGTAACTCCTGTGTCCGTGCCCTTTAGGCCAAAGTAGGTTGCCTATGCCACTTGTTCATGTTCTCTCCCTGGTCCTGCAGGTAAGACCACAAAGCACCTTGTGGTGTCTGCCCTCTATATTCCCTCTCTTGAACAGAGGGACATCTACTAATAGCTGAAGTATGGACTCGGGCAAGTGGAGGGCGGGACATATCTTCTTTGAATTGGCGGAACTCTTGTGACATTTTATCTACAGCTGAAACAACAGCCTGTAGGGAGGAAGACAGACTTTCTTCATATTGCCGAAGTTGAGCACTCATTTCCCCCACCGTTTTCCCCTCGCCTTCTTTCCAGGAGATGACTACCAATGAATTGGCATAAGGTGATGCACTTTGCAGAAATCTTCACCACATAGATTGTGTGCACTGGACTTCATCTGGATCTGTTGGTGACTGCTCATTATAAATCATTTCCTGCACAGCTAACTCCCTCAGGTACTGGATACCTTTGTCCACTGTGGTCCACTTGCCTGGGTGGCATATGATATCTTCTTTGAAGGGGTATCTTTCCTTCACACCTGACAAAAGTCTTCTCCAGAGGCTGAGGACTTCTGTCTTTCTTCCAATTGCCTTGGCAATGCTGCCATCCCGGGACAGAGAGCCCAGCTGCCTGGCTTCCCTGCCCTCCAAGTCCAAGCTGTGGGCCCCATTCTCTCAGCATCAGAGCAGCCAGGTGACAAGGTGCTCGCTTGGGTGGTGGCTGTAATATTTTCGCACTTCTCGCAGTTCGCTCAGGGACAAGGACCGGGTGATTATCTCTGGCTCTGACTCTTCCTCCCGCTCCCGTGATGACACTGGTTCATCCTCATCCCTCACAAAGTGAACTGATTTTTTAATGTATTTCTTTTTCTGGACAGGAGCAACTGACACTGCCACAGGTTGATCCTCTGATTCAGGAACAGTGTCCACTGCTGGAGTTGGGGCAGCAACAGTGTCAGTTGCCTTGGTTTGAATAGCCACAGTTGTTGCTAGGGTGAGATTCCTAATCTGTACAAGTAAAAAACTCTTCCAATACCTGTTCATATTCTCCTGTATGTCAATCCCTCCATAGCTGCCCAACCTCATAACAGTCTGAAAAACAAATTTTGCAACTCTACCCAAGAAAAACACCCTACCTAGAGGACAGAGCAATAAAACCACAATGGCTGGGACATCCCAAGTGTATTCTGAATTGTCAAAAGCTATTGCAGTTAACCTGAATGAGTAAGGGAGGATGGAAAAAATGGAAAAATGACATACCTCCATTTTTCCCATGAACTGAGTGTCATTACTGTTCCTACATTCTGAGAAGAAATGTCAAGTTGCAGAAATGACAACCAAGTCATGTACAAGTACTGGCCTAGCTCCATACCCAGTAATACAACCATACCATAAGCCAATAACAACCAGTATATCAGAATGAGTGCTTTTGTCCCTTTTCCAAAGGCAATAAACACTATCACAGAGAATACATAGTGTATATGAGAAATTATTGGCCAACACCATGTAAGCATATAAATCAACATTGTGACCAGCAACTTTTTAACTAATATCAGAAATGTACACAAGAAAATTGTTTCAGCCCACTCTGTCTTATTTCAACCCTGTGGGCCCCACGTTGGGCACCAAATAATGTTGTGGTTTTGTCCAGCTGGGGACAAAGAGTCATGAGGGTGCTCACTCACTCCTGGATTTAGATTCTGAGTAATGTCCAACTCAGTATTATTAGTTTGATCATATTAAAAATATACATGAAAATCAATACAAAAATCAATACACCAAGACCGTAATCAATATGTCAAAACAATAATCATAATCCAGTGAACAGAATACAGATTGTCAGAGAGCCAAATTATCAAAATCAAGTAGGGACTCTAACCCCAAATCAAATCCAAGCATTCTCAAAACTCTTGTCTGGTAGAATTTAACCAGATGGGAACTTGATCCCCTTAGGTATATTTATAGCCCAACCCTGTGTAGCTTTTTCTGTGACTTGTGAGCAGGCAGTGGGATTAAACCCACTCCTTGGGGACTTGAACTCCTGTAAAAAAAAAAAAAAAGCCTTTTAACTTCCCATGAGTCTTACTTTGAGCTCTTCAGTCTGGGGATCGGAGGTTCTTCCCAAGAATCCCTTGGTGCTGCCTGAAAGTCGTGTGATCTCATGGATCTGTTGAGATCTCGAAGCAGTGTCCCATCTGGGTTGCCAAAACTGTTACCATGAAAGTTGGTACTTTAAAGAACCCTCTGACACTTTGCCTGCCTTCTAAAAGTTAGAGCATTCTTCATTGCAGTGCTGGATGCACAGGGGATCACTCCACCAAACATGCATGCTGTATGTTGTATCAGTTAAGTTTATATAACCCTGTTACATACATATGTGTTAAATTTCCCAGAATGCTTATACATATTCATTCTATTTCCTGTAACTTATCATATTTACATGGTCATTATGTGTATGCATTGGATTGGTGGTTCTTGGTGGTCGTAGAGAACCCTGCTGGTATTTTTGTGGCTGTCCTCTGGGTGACCTCTTAGTTTTTATTCCTTTTTGAGCAACTTCTTGTAGGTCATGATATCCGGATCACTTGTGCTTCCAGTTTGACAGTGTTCCTGCCCTAATAGCTTCATCATTTCAGGCATAGCCTCATTGTTTCAGGCATTTCACAACTACCTCTTTGTATGCCAGCTAACGTTTAACTTTAGCATTAAAAAAAAAAAAAGTTTATATCTTATGTCAGTTTGTGAAACTTAATCCGATACTGATCGACAAACTAAGGTTCACGGATCACCTCAAAGTTGAGTGGTATATTTTCTAAATGTTTCCTATCATGGACAAAGAATATTGAAGTGAGGCAGTATGGGATGAAGCCTGATATAAACTCTTCAAAGCAGGCTGCTCTGATGTTTGCATCTGCTGTTCTTTTTTTATGTCTTCTATTACTATTTTAACAGCTAAAAGTTCCAGAAAAGCCTGGTACAATCAAAGCCACCCTGTTGTCAAAACTAAGCATGATATGGATTCACCAAGGGGAAATCCTGTTTAACCAACCTGATACCTTCTATGAGTGCATAACCGGCTGGCTAGGTGAGGGGAGAGCAGCGGATGGCATCTACCTTGACTTCAGCAAGGCTTTGGACACTATCTCCCATCACATCCTCATCAGAAAGCTCAGGCAGTGTGACTTGGATGAGTGGACAGTGAGGTGGATCGAGAGCTGGCTGAATGACAGAGCCCAGAGGGTGGTGATCAATGGCACAGAGTCGAGTTGGAGGCCTGTGGCCAGTGGAGTTCCACTGGGATGGGTTCTGGGGCCAGTCTTGTTCAACATCTTCATCAACCACCTGGATGAGGGGACAGAATGTACCCTCAGCAAGTTCGCTGATGACACCAAACTGGGAGGACTGACTCATTCCCCAGAAGGCTGTGCTGCCATTCAGCGGGATCTCGACCTGCTTGAGAGTTGGGCAGAGAGGAACCTCATGAGATTCAACAAGGACAAGTACAGAGTCCTGCATCTAGGGAGGAACAACCCCATGCCCCAGAACAGGCTAAGGGTTGAACTGCTGAAGAGCAGCTCTGCAGAGAGAGACCTGAGAGTGTTGGGTGATAGTAAACTAACCATGAGCCAGCAATGTGCCCTCCTGGCCAAGAAGGTCAATGACATCCTGGGATGCATCAAGAAGAGTGTGGGCAGCAGGTTGAGGGAGGTTCTTCTCCCCCTCTACTCTGCCCTGGTGAGGCCTCATCTGGAGTCCTGTGTCCAGTTCTGGGCTCCTCAGCTCAAGAGGGTCAGGAAAGTGCTGGAGAGAGTCCAGTGCAGGGCCACCAAGATGATCAGGGGACTGGAACATCTTTCATATGAGGAAAGGCTGCAGGAACTGGGGCTGTTTAGTCTGGAGGAGACTGAGGGGAGATCTTATTAATATTTACAAATATCTAAAGGGTGGGTGTCAGGAGATTGGGACATCCATTTTTTCTATAGTAGCTAGCAACAGGACAAGGGGTAATGGGATGAAGCTGGAACACAAAAAGTTTCATTTAAACATAAGAAAAAACTATTTCACTGTGAGGATGAGGGAGCAGTGGAACAGGCTGCCCAGAGAGGTTGTGGAGTCTTCTTCCTTGGAGGTCTTCAAGACCCGCCTGGACATGTTCCTATGTGACCTGATCTAGGTGAACCTGCTTCTGCAGGGGGGTTGGACTAGATGATCTCTAAAGGTCCCTTCCAACCCCTACCATTCTATGATTCTATGATATAGGGAGCCTTATAAACTAGGCACATGAGTAGTCTGGATTCTCTTAAGAGAGCATGTGGTAGCTGATGCTTCAGCTGGAGATGATTTTGTTTGAGTCCCTCTGCCCTTTCATGGGGATAATGGGAAATTAAGCTACTGTTTGTAGATGTGAGGAAGGCAGGCTGCTAAAAATATTTGTTTTTTACATGCCTGTATTCTATCAGACTTGCACTGGGCTAAAAGCTTGGAGTTAAAGGTGTGAGGTCATAGGGGTTAAACTCTAGAAGAGGCAGTGAGTAGCCCTACCAAGGGTGACAAGCCATCATCTGAATGGAGAAGGATTTCAGTTCTCTGGCTTGATCTGTTTCAGGATGGGTCAAGGAAAGACCTTTGTTTTTTTTTTCTTCTAGATTCAGGTAGTAACTGGTTACTGAAATCAGCAGAGCATTGCTTACTTTGATGTTTCATTTGCAATGACATGGCTTTGAGGGTGAATCACATTAATTTCTGTGACTTAAATGTCTCAATTCTAGCTTAATATGTTGCAAATATTTGTCAATATAAATCAGCTACAGTTTGCCTGGAGTTGCTTTTATTCCAAGGTAAGTGGAATATACAGTTGAACAAGCTCACTTGAGAAGCTTGAACCTGAGCAAGTGAAATGTAGTTTTATTTGGGGTTTTGTAGACTGATCCTTAGTGCAATTTAGCTAACAGTTGCTAGAAAAATGTGCATGTGTTCTACTGCTCTATGCGAAGCAAAACAATCAGAACAATTTATGATTAGTGTTTGACTCATGCCACAAGGCTTGGGATTTGTTTTATCCTTTTGTAAACTGTTTTATCCTAGCTAATGTAATTTTTGTTACCTATACAATGTATAATCCCCTTGGAATTCTGCTGAATTGTTGGCCTTAATGTTGCTTAGAAATAATTAGCAAAATACAGGTGTCTTGTGTGTTGTTTAACTCTTGATCAAACATTTGAAGTTTTGTTTGTGCTGACCTGTTATACCTTTATGTTGGTAATACTTTTGCTGCTGAATAGGGAATTCAGACATGAACAGCTTCAACATCTTCATCAACAACCTGGATGAGGGGACAGAGTGTACCCTCAGCAAGTTCCCTGATGAACCCAAACTGGGAGGACTGGCTGATTCCCCAGAAGACTGTGCTGCCATTCAGCGGGATCTCGACCGGCTTGAGAGTTGGGCAGAGAAGAACCTCCTGAGGTTCAACAAGGGCAAGTGCAGAGTCCTGCATCTAGGGAGGAACAATCTCCTGCACCAGTACAGGCTGGAGGTTGAACTGCTGAAGAGCAGCTCTGCAGAGAGAGACCTGGGAGCACTGGGTGATAGTAAACTAAACATGAGCCAGCAATGTGCCCTCATGGCCAAGAAGGCCAATGACATCCTGGGATGCATCAAGAAGAGTGTGGGCAGAAGGTCGAGGGAGGTTCTTCTCCCCCTCTACTCTGCCCTGGTGAGGCCTCATCTGGAGTCCTGTGTCCAGTTCTGGGCTCCTCAGCTCAAGAGGGACACCAAACTGCTAGAGAGAGTCCAGTGCAGGGCCACCAAGATGATCAGGGGTATGGAACACCTTCCTTATGAGGAAAGACTGCAAAACTGGGGCTGTTTAGTCTGGAGAAGAGGAGACTGAGGGGTGATCTCATTCATATTTACAAATATCTATATGGCAGGTGTCAGGAGGCTGTGGCATTACTTTTTTCTGTTGTATCCAGTGACAGGACAAGGGGTAATGGGATGAAGCTGGAACACAAAAAGTTCCATTTAAACATAAGAAAAAACTGTTTTACTGTAGAGGTGAGGGAGCCCTGGCCCAGGCTGCCCAGGGAGTGTGTGGAGTCTCCTTCTCTGGAGATCTTCCAAACCCGCTTGGATGCGTTCCTGTGTGACCTGATCTAGGTGGACCTGCATTGACAGGAGATTTGGACTAGATGATCTCTAAAGGTCTCTTCTAACCCCTACTGTTCTATGATGCGAATAATGTGCATCAGCCTGATTACCAGCCCTGAGCTTGGATTTTTTTTCTTATGTTTGACTTCAAAGCTCTTGTGTTCCTTCTTGACAAAGCAGGCTTTTGAGACTGCCTGGTAGCCTTCTTCCCAACGTATGGAGTTTTTTATAGGAAGCTTTACATTCATAAAGAAAACAAAGCATCTGTGTCCCTTTTTGTGTAAACTTGTTTTGCATTGCTGGATCCCGTTCTGCTACTTTTAGCTTAACTATGCTCCTCTCCTTACACATGGCTATGATAGAGGAGGAGTGGTAGCTGGTGTTCAGACACTTTAGAGTTCTGATCTGGATTTTGTTTAGCTGTGCTAGGCTACCAGAGAGGCCTCTTCACTTGGTGATTTTGATTCCTTGTTCTTCCTTTCTCAGATGCATTTGTTCTAGGCAAGTTTGGTTGTTCAAGGTCAAAGTTCTAATTAACTTTAAGGAATAATACAGGCTTCTTAAATAATCCCTGCTATGCTTTTGTTGCAATATTTTTATCTCGTATGATCTTGCCTTGTAACACAGTTTTAGAGCAATCTGTGTTAAGTAGGGTGAAGAACTAAAATTGTCCTGAAGTGTCTGAAATATCAACTTCAGTATGGAGGAGTGATATTAAGGGCCACCTCACTTATTTTAATTGCCCAGCTTTGTAGTCGGACTTGTAGGGATTCAGCCTTATATTTTCTAGGAACAACTGTGCCCTCCCTAGGGCTAGGGCTTGCATGCAAAGTTTACTACGTGGCTCCCAGCCAAAAGTACTGGTCTGCCTTGGCTTATAGCTTGGAGATTTGTTCAGTTTCCCTGTGGTAGTTTGAGCCTGGCTGGATGCCAGGTGCCCACCACACCGCTTTACCCCCCACCTCCTCAGCAAGCCAGGGAAGGGGAGAAAATAAGATGGGAATCTCGTGGGTTGAGATAAAAGCAGTTTAATAAATAAGCAGCAAAGCCGCGCGCGCGGGAAGCAAAGCAGAAGCAGATAAGCTGTTACTCTCTACTTCCCATCAGCAGCGATGTCCGGCCACCTCCCGAGAAGCAGGGCTTCAGTACGCGTAGCGGTTGCTTTGGGAAGGCCAGAAATGAATCTCGCCTCCCCTTCCTGCTCCTTTCCCCCAGTTTATATTCCTGAGCTGACGTCATATGGTATGGAATATCTCCTTGGTCAGCCTGGGTCAGCTGTCCTGGCCATAGTCCCTCCCAAGATCATGCCCACTCACAGCTATTGGTGAAGGTGGGGGAAGGAATGCTGGAGGGACAGCCCCGATGTTGTGCAAGCGGTAGTCATAATATTGATATCAACAGTAAGCACAGCACTGCAGGAGCTGCTGTGGAAAATCACTACCGTCCCAGACCCACTACAGTCTCCACCCCTTATTCCATACCATTTATGTCATGCTCAGACAAACCATCTTAACAATCCATATACATTCTTATATACTCTCATTAACCAGTACCCCCACTCTTCAACAGACAAACATCATTCTTGTATTCCCTCTTGCATCTTGCATCAAACAAACAAACAACATTCTTATATCTTTCATCCTCTGTAGATGTTCACTGGAGCAGGTCATAACTTCTGTCTCATCCATCAAGATGAATATCCAGGCCAGGGGAAACAGTATGTTCAGTGTTGGGCACCAGCACCGGCTTGGTTTGTCCACTTGTTCGGTTTTTCTTGCAAAGTTCATCTACAACAGATAACTCACATAACAGGTTATTTTTCCCCCAAGGTTAAGTCTCCTTGAGGTACACATCGAGTTTCCCCATCCTTTCTCATCACCCACCAAGTACAGCCAGGCCCTTGAGCAAAGACAATCCCACGAATGGGTTTGCCTTTTCCCATGGGAGGTGCAACCCATACTGCCTTCCCCAGCCATTTCCCTGGGTGCACTACGGGGACCTTATCTCCTCCCACAGTATGTAGTGGTTTTGTTTGGGCAGGACCAGGACGGTTAGTTGAACCTCTGCTATTGACCAGCCAAGTGGCTTCTGCTAAATTTTTATCCCACTGCTTCCATGCCCCATTGCCCAGTGCTCTCAACATGGTCTTTAGTAACCCATTATATCTCTCAATCTTTCCAGAGGCTTGTGGGTGATAGGGGATGTGGTATATCCACTCAATGCCATGTTTCTTTGCCCAGGAGTTTATGAGATTATTTCGAAAATGAGTTCCATTATCTGATTCAATTCTTTCTGGAGTGCCGTGTCGCCACAAAACTTGCCTTTCAAGACCCAAGACAGTATTTCGGGCAGTGGCGTGGTTGACAGAGTATGTTTCCAACCAACCAGTAGTTGCTTCCACCATGGTGAGTATATACCGCTTGCCTTGATGTGTTCGTGGTAGTGGTCCAACATAGTCAATTTGCCAGGCCTCACCATACTGAAAACCCAGCCATCGGCCTCTGTTCCAGGGAGACTTGATTCGTGTGGCTCGCTTGATTGCGGCACATGTTTCACATTCATGGGTGACCTGTGTGATGGCTTCCATGGTCAAGTCCACCCCTCGATCACGAGCCCATCTATATGTTGCATCTCTTCCCAGATGTCCTGATGTTTCATGGGCCCATCGAGCTATAAATAGCTCACCTTTACGCTCCCAGTCTAGATCTACCTGAGCTAGTTCAATTTTAGCAGCTTTATCTACCTGTTGGTTATTCCATTGTTCTTCATTGGCACGGCTTTTTGGCACATGAGCATCTACATGACGTACTTTCAGAGTCATATTTTCCACCCGAGCAGCAATGTCTTGCCATAATGCAGCAGCCCAGATGGGTTTACCCTTGCGCTGCCAGTTGGTCTTCTTCCATTGCTGTAGCCATCCCCATAGAGCATTAGCCACCATCCAGGAGTCAGTGTAAAGATAGAGTACTGGCCACTTCTCTCGTTCTGCAATCTTTAGAGCTAGTTGGATAGCCTTCACTTCAGCAAACTGACTTGACTCACCTTCTCCTTCAGTGGCCTCAACAACTCGTCGTGTGGGACTCCACACAGCAGCTTTCCACTTACGATGATTTCCTACCACGCGGCAGGATCCATCAGTAAACAAAGCATAATGCCTCTCATCTTCTGACAATTCATTATATGGTGGTGCCTCTTGGGCGCGAGCTACTTCCTCAGGCAATGCTCCAAAATCTCTGCCTTCTGGCCAGTCCATGATTTCTTCCAGGATTCCTGGGCGATTAGATTTCCCCAGCCGAGATCGTTGTGTAATCAACGCCATCCACTTACTCCATGTAGCGCTGGTTGCATGATGTATAGAAGGGGTTTTCCCTTTGAACATCCAGTGTAACACAGGCAGACGTGGTGCCAAGAGGAGATGAGCTTCTGTGCCAATGACTTCTGAAGCAGCTCGAAGTCCCTCATATGCTGCTAGTATTTCTTTTTCAGTTGGGGTGTAGTGGGCTTCCGATCCTCGATATCCTCGGCTCCAAAACCCTAATGGTCGACCTCGGGTTTCTCCAGATGTTTTCTGCCAGAGGCTCCAGGTGAGACCATGCTCTCCAGCGGCAGTGTAGAGGATATTCTGCACATCTGGTCCTGTACGGATGGGCCCAAGGGCGACTGCACGAGCTATTTCCTGTTTAATTTGTTGAAAAGCTTGTTGTTGCTCAAGGCCCCACTCAAAACAGTTCTTCTTTCTGGTGACTCTAAAGAGAGGGCTCACAAGCTGACTATAACCTGGGATATGCATCCTCCAGAATCCCACAAGGCCCAGGAAAGCTTGTGTTTCTTTCTTATTAGTCGGTTGAGACATAGTAGCTATTTTATTCACAACATCCATAGGCACATGCCGACGCCCATCTTGCCATTTTATGCCCAAAAACTGTATCTCTTGTGCAGGTCCCTTTACTTTGTTTCTTTTTATAGCAAAACCAGCTTTCAGGAGAATCTGTATTATTCTTTTCCCTTTCTCAAACACTTCTTCTGCCTTGTTGCCCCATACAATTATGTCATCAATGTACTGTAAATGTTCAGGGGCATCACCCGTTTCCAGCACAGTTTGGATTAGACCATGGCAAATAGTAGGACTATGTTTCCACCCCTGGGGCAATCGATTCCAGGTATATTGGACACCTCTCCATGTGAAGGCAAATTGTGGCCTGCACTCTGCTGCCAGTGGAATTGAGAAGAATGCATTAGCGATGTCAATCGTAGCATACCACTTGGCTGCTTTTGACTCCAGTTCATACTGGAGCTCTAACATGTCTGGTACAGCAGCACTCAGTGGTGGTGTCACTTCGTTCAGGCCACGATAGTCTACTGTTAACCTCCACCCTCCATCAGATTTTTTCACAGGCCATATGGGACTATTAAATGGAGAATGAGTTTTGCTAATTACTCCTTGAGCCTCCAGTTGATGAATCAACTCACGGATGGGAGCCAGGGAATCTCGGTTCGTGCGATATTGCCTCCGGTGCACTGTCCTGGTAGCAATTGGTACCTGTTGCTCTTGAACTTGCAGCAATCCCACAACAAAAGGGTCTTCTGAGAGGCCAGGTAAATTAGAGAGTTGTTTGATTTTCTCTGTATCTACAGTGGCTATACCAAAAGCCCATCGATACCCCTTGGGGTCTTTGAAGTACCCTCTCCTGAGGTAATCTATGCCAAGAATACAAGGGGCCTCTGGACCAGTCACAATGGGGTGTTTTTTCCATTTGTCCCCTGTTAAGCTCACTTCAGCCTCTAATACAGATAATTCTTCACAACCCCCTGTCACTCCAGAGATCCAGACAGAATCTGTGCCTCTATACCTTGATGGCATCAATGTACACTGTGCCCCTGTGTCTACTAAGGCTTTATACCTTTGTGGGTTTGATGTGCCAGGCCATCGAACCCACACAGTCCAGTAGATTCGGTCATCCCTTTCCTCCTCCTGGCTGGAGGCAGGGACCCTCTATTTCTGTTCTTCATCAGAGTATTCGCTATCTGATCCTTGCAATTGCAGACCTGAAGTCTCCTCATTGGCTTTGAAGGAAGTAGTTGCAGTTCTTCTATGTCTTGGAGATTGTTGATTGTCCTCTTTTGGTTTGGCAGCCACTCTGCTGACAGCTCTCCTGGGCGGTCCTTTTCTAACAGCTGTCTTCCCCCTTAGTTCACGTACACGCGCTTCTAGCTTAAAAGTGGGTTCACCATCCCACTTCCTCATATCCTCTCCTTGGCCACGCAAAAAGAGCCAGAGTTCATTTCGCGGTGTACTCCTGCGTCTGGGACTTCCCTTTCCCCTGGTCGGGACAGTGGATGACTGAGTTCTTGAGGCAGATCTAACAATCAGGCCATCATCCCACACTGATGAGGAGGTGCAGAGGCTCTCTTCATAGTTCTGTAACCAAGAAGATACCCTCTCCACTGTTGGTATGTCCATGTCTGGATGATACACCATTGCCAGGATATTAGAATATGTAGCTGGGGCACTCTGGATCACTTTTCTCAACATGGCCCGTGTACACTGGACATCGTCTGGATCTGTGGAGGCCTCGACATTATCCAGATCACCATAGATGACTTCCAACACAGCTAATTCCCTTAGATATTGGATCCCTTCATCAGCTCTAGTCCACTTTCCTCGGGCATTTACAAGGTCTTCCTTGAATGGGTATCTTGCCCGTACACTTGAGAGGAGTCGTTTCCAGAGACTACAAACTGAGGTTTTCTTTCCAATGCCTTTATCAATTCCCCGGTCCCTAGCAAGAGATCCTAGCTGTTGGGCTTCTCTGCCTTCCAATTGTTGACTGTCAGCCCCGTTATCCCAGCATCGGAGCAGCCAGGCACCAATCCGCTCACCTGGCTGGCGACTGTAATCTTTTCGCATATCTCTAAGTTCTGTTGAGGTGAGGGACCGAGTAGTTTCCATTTCCTTTTCGATTTCTCTCACTTCTCCTGATCTCCTTACCGAAGGACCAGTTTCTTCTTCTAGCCTTTCCTCTTCCTCCTCGTCTGCCCTTACTAATCGATGATATGGACTTGACCTCCTTATCCACTGCTTCTTTTTCACTACTGGGGCAACCACTGTGGTTGTTGTTTGGTTCCCTGACTCAACCATGGTAGTCTCAGGTATAGTTTGAATTTCCACCTCAGCCATAGTTCTCTGAGAGGGCTGGACTGCAACTGACTCAACTATGTTGGTCTCAGGTATAGTTTGAATTTCCACCTCGGCCATAGTTCTCTGAGAGGGCTGGACTGCGACTGACTCAACTATGTTGGTCTCAGGTACCGTTTGAGTTTCCATTTCAATTACAGTTCTCTGAGAGGACTGGAATGCAGCTCGGTAGGCAGAGGCTAGGCCCCAGTATAGTGCCTGAACCTGATGGGCCTCATTAGGGTAGGTAAGACACCCTTCTATCAGGTAGCGTGTCAGTAAAGCAGGGTTTTTTATCTGTTCAGATGTAAAATCCCAGATTACAGGAGGTGATAACCGTCCTAGGAATTTGCCTAAATTCATCCACATACCCTGCCACCCAGGGACTGGCCGCTTCAGGGGGCATTTTAACATGTTTCCATCGCAAATTTGTACTCTCTGATACCCAGATGACTCCAGATTCCACAAGATATATAATATACCAACCATGTTAATTAGTAATATTAAAACTCTCGTATAAGGGTGACTAAGGACCTGGGAAGTCTGTGTAACAGAATTGTCTAGATCAGTCCGAGCTGAGGAGAAAGAGGTGCTTTGCCCCATGGCCTCCACAAGATAGCTCCCACAGCACACTAAATTCATCAGTAACAGAATGAGACTTGCTATTATTATTTGGGCCATCATGTTCCCAGGCCCTTTCATCCTCTTCACAAAATTATATAGCCAGCTTAGCAAAGCTATTAAGGTTAAAGCACAGCCGAGAGTCAATGTTAGGAGCATCATGTTCCCAAACATTAGAAAGTGTAAGATAAGCTGCATAACAGCAAGGCTCCGTGACCAGCACAGGAACTTTGCTCTCATTGGTTTACTGTAATTGCAATGCAGTTAATGTAAATCTGCTATTATCTCGCCCCACGTTGGGCGCCAAAAGGGCTGTGGTAGTTTGAGCCTGGCTGGATGCCAGGTGCCCACCACACCGCTTTACCCCCCACCTCCTCAGCAAGCCAGGGAAGGGGAGAAAATAAGATGGGAATCTCATGGGTTGAGATAAAAGCAGTTTAATAAATAAGCAGCAAAGCCGCGCGCGCGGGAAGCAAAGCAGAAGCAGATAAGCTGTTACTCTCTACTTCCCATCAGCAGCGATGTCCGGCCACCTCCCGAGAAGCAGGGCTTCAGTACGCGTAGCGGTTGCTTTGGGAAGGCCAGAAATGAATCTCGCCTCCCCTTCCTGCTCCTTTCCCCCAGTTTATATTCCTGAGCTGACGTCATATGGTATGGAATATCTCCTTGGTCAGCCTGGGTCAGCTGTCCTGGCCATAGTCCCTCCCAAGATCATGCCCACTCACAGCTATTGGTGAAGGTGGGGGAAGGAATGCTGGAGGGACAGCCCCGATGTTGTGCAAGCGGTAGTCATAATATTGATATCAACAGTAAGCACAGCACTGCAGGAGCTGCTGTGGAAAATCACTACCGTCCCAGACCCACTACATTCCCCTTCATCTTGAAGGGATTAAGCACATATCTTCCGGTTCTTTTGGGGTAATGTAGTCAGACTGAGTTTATACTAAGGAATCCTTTGTTGAAACTTTTGCTTTCTGGGCTCTTGACTAGATAGTGGAGCAGGGCCAAAACCTATCTGGCAGTGAGGGAATGTGCCTCTGAAGTCTGAAGTGCTCAGCTGGAAGAAGGGATTGCTCCTGTTCATCAGCTCACTTTCCAGTGTGAAATATAATCCTGACAGCTTTTTCCAAGATGACTTTAAAATCTATCCTTATAAACACTTTGATATTGGCTGACTTTTTTTGCATGTTGTTAGTTTTTTCCAGTGAAATTTTCTAATTAATTTGCTGTATTCAGCCATCTCTTGGATGAAGCTGTGATTTTTAAAGACATTATTTCACATTGGACAGAACTTTAATGTCCTATGATAACATGTACAAGAATATCAGATCAGTCAGTGTTTAATTTGCAAATTAAAAATCTTACTGTTATGACATTGTGTTAAACTACTGAACTGTAAGGATAATGAACATGCAGACTTCCATGATCATTAATCTGATATTGCACTTAGCTGTGTGTTAAAACTAACTGTTCACAGTAAAAAAGCAAATGAGCAGTGTTACCTTAGATGTGCTGCCTTGTATGTTTATTTGGGAGATTTTCTAATCTCGAATGGAAACATAAAGAAGCCCTATAAAAGAAGTTACAGTGCCCAGCACAGAAGTGATTGTACAATGAATGTGAGCTCTGCAGCACATATGGCTTAGTGCATGGTATGGATTACCCTGCTTTGGATTGGCTGAGAATTTTTTCCCATGCTCATAGAATGGCAGCATTTTGATCCTGATGGCAGCAGCTAGTTAAATGGCCCTTTGTGACATAGGAAATCTGGTGTCCTCAGACTTAGGACCTTGAAAGGGTGAGCAACCTTGCAACAAACACGAAGGAGCTTATGCTGTGTATGTCATTGCATGGATACTCTGAGGTCACTTCCTCAGCATCCAAATCTTTGATTTTCTTCTCTGATTAAGATCAGGACAATTGAACCTGAAATGCTGTCCTACTTCCTGTTGATATGGGCTGTGAACAGCCACTGTGTTCAATCTTTATATCTCTGCAGGCTTTCTGTCTTGAAAAGATTACATGACTTTGAGCAACAGTAAACAGCAGTTAATTATGTAGATGTCTTTCAGATATCTGTTTTGAAACACTTTGAAGCCATAAAGTAGACTGGATCTGCAGCAAAGCTGTCAGTATATTTGCTGCTAGCATGAGAGTCATTTTGCCAGCAGGAGAAAGTACTTTTTCTTACAAATCCTGAAGTGTCTCAAAGGTTTTTGGTTGGTTGTTCTTGATATGCTTAAAAAAAAAAAACAACAGTAAAAGGACTTGGAATTGACTTTGTAGTTAGTAGTCCAGTGTTAGTTTTAGCATCTGATTCTTCTTTTTCTACTTTCATACATTGATACTTATTTTGATGACCTGTTGGGAAGAGGCTAACTGAAAATATTGTGGAGTAGCTTGAGCAGCAAAAAATGGGGTGCTCAAATGAGACTAATTCTGCATAGTGAGTAAAGGAGAATATTTTGAAACTTGTCTCCTCTTCCAGGAGGCAGTCAGTGCTGTTGGTGTATTTTAAGGGTGAGATGTGTTACTGCTTGTGTAATGTCCAGTATGATGAGGCTGGGACTTGCAATAAGGGGTTGATGGCCACTAATGAGCTGCAAAAATGATGGTTACTGTACAGCTTGTGGTATGCAAATAGAAGTAAATTAGAGCTCTCTTAAAAGCCCAGTGTACTCTGAAGAGTGGCAACAGGTGATATATTTCTTTTCCTGCTGTAACTAGGTTATGTAAGATCTGGTTTCTGGTAAGTGCTTGCTTCTTCCACTCCCCAAAAAGTTAAACATGGGATGTTAATGACATGCTTTGTAGAGATGCATGTGCTGCGAAATGTTATAGATTGCTGTGACAAAGTTCACAAGCCAATTTAGATGAGTCATTAAAGCAATTTATTGAGCAAGTGGCAAATAAGCAAAACAGCGCTGGGCGGCCAGGAGACTCTGCTCCAGCAACGACGCACAACCTCCCCCTATACCAGAGTCCTTTTATACAGTCCTTATTGGCCAGGTGCATCACTTCCTGGAGTATTCTGCGCTTGTGCTGGTTCTGTTGCTAGGGGGTCCTTCTCTACCTCCTGGTGGTTGTTCGGTGGTCGTGGGGATGAAGTCAGTAGTCTTCCTCTAGTGGCCCGTTCGAGACCCTTCTTCTTGGAGTTCGTTGGCTCATGCGCAATCAGGTGCATCTTATGTAAACTCTACGGTATGCGTCTTAAGCAAGCTGCACTTTTTTTTAAGGATCTGCAAGACTTATTTTTCACAATGGTCTTTATGGTCCTTTGCTCAACTTGTCTTTTATGATTTGATTAATTAACATAACCTTTCCCATTACGCGAAAGCTGTAACTTCAAAATCTACTTTTTAAATTGGATGATCGCTAAGTCTGGCCAAAAACTCCTGGCTTGGCTATCTTTATCTCTAAACAAGCAAGTAGTTCATTAATTTAACTTGATTAAATTCTTTTTCCCTGCCACCATCCCCCTGCGCTACAACTGCCAAGATTCTGTTCAGGTATTTAGGATGGAAAAGGAATGAAAACCCCATCTGTCTTTTGTCTTCCCGGAGTAGAAAAGTACTGATATGTATGCAGTTTTCTAATTATCAACAGATATTAATACTTAAAACAACAATTGACAGTATATAAAATTGTCCTATCGTGTTTTCTGTTTATGATTATCAAGACTAGGCATAACTTGTTTAGTATCAATAATACTGTTTCAGGATGTAGTCTTGTTAAAGATTCCAGTAGCAAAGTCCATCCAAACAAAACGTCCCACCAGTGATGTTCTCTGTCCTTTTTCACTCGTTTTAGCACATGATGTATATGTCCTGTGTGTCATGTTAAACTGTAATGAGGAGTCTGAGTTCTCTCCTTCAGTCTTTCTATTAAGTTGTGTAGACCAGGGTGCTCTAGCAACTTCTTGACCAACATGATGTTCATTCTCATAGATGTTGGTGACGAGGCATTGTCACTGTATATTCTGATACACAGTCCTCGGTATTGAGTAGTTCAAGTCACACCCTGAAATGCAAGTAAAATTGCAAATGCTGAGATTTAAGTGATTGCTAAGTGATGCTTCCAGGTTGTCTATTAACAAATTATCACAAAGGGTTCTCAGACATACACAGCCTTTTCCAACACACTCTAGGACAGACTCTGGATCATTATCAGAACACATTCCAAAATGACAAATGCTCTGTTCAGTGTCTAAGCAAACATCTTGAGTTCTTAAAGTATGGCTTTCCCATATATATCCTCGTGTTCCCTTTCACAATGCAACAAGTTAATTAAAACAATGTATTCAGTTACAACCATTTCTTATTTCTAAGCAGCGAAAAGCATAAGCAAAGCAATGCATCTAATCATTACTACATGAGAGTATCGATAGTGATCAAGAAAGATACATAACCCATTGCCCTAATACTTCACAATCCTCAGGAGGAACCAAGGGAGTTTCTTTATCTATTTGGTTCTTTTTCATGTACTGTTGACGAAGGCTAAACATCTGATTTCTCTGCCTCAAACACCAACCCCTATACATACAGAAATAGACACATCACATAATACATTCTTATAAACATTTTAGCTACATCCTTCACTAATAATTGGGAACTTTATCCTCATCAATAATTCATATTTCACTAATGATGAGCTACTTATATAACATTTGATTGGGAGATTCATCTATAGGTCAACTTTGGTTCGGGGCCTGTTGCTCAGGCCTCAGCACTTCTGTCTGTAATGGTAATCTGAGAACAACCAACGCTATTGCTTAATTGTGCCTGAGTTCTAGCCAACAAGATGTAAGGATGAGTTGCACAGATGGTGACCTCGTGATCAATGCCACTATCATTGCAAAGGCTATAAACTGTATGGTTCTGCATACAATGTTATGTTATGATATGACTGATTCTCTGCATCCTGAGGAGGAAGCCAAGCTCCTCCAGTCTACTGTGTCTTATTACTGGCTACTGGTATCTTGGGATCCCACCAGCTTACCAAGGCAAAAATGGTGGGTCAATGACATGTGCCCAATATATGTGACCAGTTGCTTCCAGCCAAAATAACAATAGCAAACTTATACTTACTGCTGAGTTGGTTGAAATAAGGGCCAGATAGGTAATAAAAAAAAAGAAAGATATTTTCTGGTGTTGACATCACTCCTACCCATGCCATCATATTATCTGCTTTCTGTTGTAGTAGTTTTAGATTTCCCCACGTGACAGCTGCAATCTCCAAGTTCCTAGGAATCTGTTGCCTGCGCGTCGATTCCCACATTGTCAATGGGGAGATCTGGGGTATTGGGTTGAAGGGTTGATCCTTCCAGCTCATGATATGGCTTAACTTTTCTTTCTGATATCCACTGAGGATCTGTGGGCGATAAAACACAAGCATACCCTTCCCCCACACCAACAGATCTACTGTCCCTTTCCAGACTGGGTCTCCTTCAGGATCCTTGTACAGAACCCATGGTTTAGCTAAAAAGTCCGTTGTAGTGCTGGAATGGTGTTCCACAGCTGTCAGGGCAAAATTATTTCCGTTTAAAAAATTAAGAATATATAAAGCCATTGCTAGCTGATTATGTGGTGTGTCTGAAGAATTCCTCCTTCTTTGTTTTAAAATCAGGGCTTTCAATGTAGCATGTGCATGTTTGACTATTGCCTGTCCTGTGGGTGTCATGGTTTAGGCCCATCAGGGAACAAAGGACCACGATTAGCCTCAAGTACCTGAAGACCTGAGGATTGCCAAAGGGCAGGGAGAGCTTAATTGCCGCTTAAGGTTCAGAACAAAACAGACCAGGCTACTCTGCTTGGGGAAAAAAACGGAAAATAATTTAATGCAACATCAACTCAAACATAACCTTAAAACCCCAAAACATAACCAAAATAAAACAACACAAAGTAGTACAACAATGAAGAGTCCAACCAGCCCTTTAACACCTTCTTGCCACACCTCCCCTCTTCCTGGGCTCAGAGCCCTGATCCTGGTGTTTTTACCTCCTCCCCTGAATGGCTCAGAGGGTCAGGGAGTGGGGGTTTCAGTCAATCTATTCTCGATAGCTTCTGCCATTTTTCCCTCCTCAGGGCAGGTGGGCTCTGCACCAGTCCCCCCTACACCTCCGTGGGGTACCTCACACACACCGCAGCCCTGCACAGGCTGCTCCGATGCGCATTTATTCCAAAGGCTGCAGCTCCTCTCTGCCTCTCTTGTGGGTCTGCTCTGCGGTGTGCAGGCTCTCCAACACGGCCTGTGCGGTGGAGTCCCTCACACAGTCCCTCACCTGTCCGGGTGCACTCACACGGAGCTGCTGGTAACTGTCAGTCCTGCCATGGCCCTGCATGGGTTGCAGGGGTACAGCCTGCATTCTCGCCACGGCTTGCAGAGGGGTCTCTGGTCTAGTGCTTCTCCTTCCTTCCTCCTTCTCTGACTGTAGGGTCCACGTGGTTGCCTCCATCTTGTATCACTCATACACCTCCTGCCAGCACTTCAAATTCCTGTCCCCTAAATAGTGATTGCAGAGGTGCCAGATTGGCTCAGCCGGGCCGGAGCTGGGTGTGAACCCAGGAGCCGAGGGAGAGTCCAAAAACTCTTTACCGGGTCTTCACTGCAACCTGCTCCCCCTGTTACCAAGCAAAAGCTGCTCCTTGCTAAACCATGACAATGGGGTTATACGGAATACCCATCTTATGTCAAATCCTCCATTACTGTAAAAACAGTTGTATATTTTGAGCTGTGTAGCCAGGGCCGTTATTGGTTTTAATTTCTCTCGGCACCCCCATGTTCGCAAAACAGCTCAACCAGTGACTTGGTATACACACAACTTTATCCCAGAGGCTACAGTGGCATGTATCATCCCAGAAAATGAACCGTTACATGAATCTACCATAGGCAACCAAATGATGGTATATGTGTTATGTCTGTTTGCCAAATTTCATTGGCTTCCAGGCCTCTTGGATTCACCACACTGACAGGGTGGGTACCCCTGGTCTGCTGGCAGTCTGGGCAAGCTCAGATGACGTATGCTCACAGAAACATCTGCTCCCGTGTCTATAAGACCTTCAAAAGTTCTGCCCTGAATTTCTGTTGTTCTCCTGGGGTTGGCACACCAGTGAAACATTTTGTTAAAAGATCTAAACCTCCTTCAGTGTAAAAGGCAGATGAATTAGTTACAGTGGAGGCTGAGTTACATATTGCCTTACTGATCTTGCAGAAATATGTACAGTGTATGTGCATGTAGCACAGACTACAAAGCACAACTAGCCAGCCTGTGATAAAAGAGGAAAACAGGAGTATCATCTTTCAGTAATACATATGCTGTTGCTCCAGCTACTTCACCTAATATTAGTCTGGGTTTGGTAACCTGATGTGGGGTAATTGTCCACACACTGGAGAGCTGTGGCTTCACTTTTTCAGACTAGACTTCAATTCGCTATTGAGTTCATGATATCAGCAATAATGTTCCAATACTATCTCTTCGAGATCAGACACAGCTGTTTGTCAAAGATATCTGAAATACAAGAACTCAAGAATCTGATATCAAAGGATGTAAAATAAGAGAAGTTGAGGTACAGAACCATATGGCATTCTCAGGGTTTACAATATGAATCTTTGCATATAGACTAATAGGTCGCATTCCTACCGTGAAATTTGTAGATGTAAATGATTCCATTTCCCCTGTAGTTTCTGTGTATGTTGTGCTTTCCTCAATAAACCAGGCTGCTTCTTTGTGCTCTTCTGCTAACTTGTCATAAGGGAATGTCTTCTCCACAGGAGATACAGGGATATCTCCAAGGGGATGAGTTTCCCTGTGGTGGTTTAGCCTGATGTCCACCCAGTCATAAAATCACTCCCCCTCCTAAACTGGACAGGAGAGAGAGAAATATAACAAACGGCTTGTGAGCTGAGATAAGGACAGTGAGATCACTCGGCAATTAGTGTAATGGGCAAAACAGATTCAACATAGGGAGAAAAAGGTTTGATTTATTAAAGGATCAATAAGAGCAGGGAGATGAGAAATAAAACTCTCTTAAAAACACCTCCCCTCACCCCTCTTCTTCCCAGGACTCTCTTTCCTTCCCAGCAATGCAGGGGATGGGAGTTGTGGTCAGTTCGTTACAGATGGACTTTGCTGCTGCTTCTTCTCAGGGGGAGGCCTCCTCACACTTCCCACTGATACACTGTGGGGTCCCTCCCATGGGAGACAGTCCCTCATGAACTTGTTCAGCCTGGGTCCTTCCCATGGGCTGCAGCTCCTCACAAACTGCTCCAGCATGGGGCCTCCCACAGGGGCAGCTCCTCACACCCTGCCCCAGTGTGGATCATCCATCAGGAGAACAGTCCTTCAGGGACAGACTGCTCCAGCCTAGGTCCCTCATGGGATCACAAGTCCTGTCAGCAAACCTGCTCTGGCCTGGGCACCTCCCCACGAACTCCTAGGTCCTGCCAGGAACTTGCTCCAGGATGAACTTCTTACGGAGTGACAGCCTCCTTCAGGCATCCACCCGCTCCAGCGTGGACTCCTCCACGGGCTGTGAGTGGGTCTCTGCTCCTTGGGGCCTCCGTGGACTGCAGGGGGACAACCTGTTTCACCATGGTCCTCACTGATATCACAGGGGAGCCTTTTCAGTGCATAAGCACCCTCCTCCCTCTCCTTCTTCACTGACCTTGGTGTCTGCAGAGATGTTTTCACATTCTCCCTCCCTGTTGCTGCTGCAGTTTAGCAACTTCTTCTCCTTCTCAAATATGTTATTCACAGAGGTGTTACCTCCATTACTAATTGGCCAGGCCTGGGTCAGGTGCAGGGTCCAGCTTAGAATTGACTGGCCCTAACCCTGTGAGCTACACAGGAAGCTTCTGGCAGCTCTTTGTTTAAAGAAGCCACCCCTGTAGCCACCCTGCTACCAAAAAACCTGGCCCAGGCAAAACCACTACATTCCCCTAGTATGGCCATAAACGTTCTACAATACACTAAACATCCCAAAAAGGTCTGTAACTATTCCACTGTATTTTGTACAGGAAAGCTCTGGACTGTTTGCTGTACCTTATTTAGTATTTCTCTGATCTGTCCATGCCAAAATAATCCCCAAAATCATACAGTAGTATTAGGGCCCTGTATTTTCTTTGGATTAATTGTCCAGTCTTGGTCTTGTAAATGTGCTGTCACCAATTCAGCAGCTGTTTCAATTTCTGGTTGTGAATCTGACATAATCAATAGATCATCAATATAATGGTAAACAGTGACAGTGACCAGACCATAGTGGTACATCAGCTGCTATTTGGTGGCAAATGGAAGGACTGTGTTCATATCCCTTAGACAATACCTGGAATGAATATTGCTTTTGTTGTCAGGTAAAGGCAAACTGGTCTTGGCTTTTCTGAAGGAATTATAGAAAAGACAGGATTAGCAAGATCTATCACCACGTTCCAAGGCTGTACATTTTTGCTGATTTTTTTTTCCCTGAAGGGGGAACATTGCTATGAGCAAGTACTGCTCTGCTGTATGCAAGCCCCCAATTTGTTGTCAAAATTACATAATATCTCTTTTTGTTTCTACACCCTGCTGACCTTCAGGCTCTGCCTGTTTTCCACTCTCATGCTGCTGCTTCTCACACTCGCAACTTGGCATTCTATGACATTATCTCGTTCACCAGCAATCAGTCTCATACTCTGAAGGTCGGTTTACATTTTTTTGCCAATTACCAGTTCTTTATTCGCACAATATAGGGCTCTTGCAAGCATGCAATGATGTGCATTTTCCACAATAGCATCTGGAGAACTGATTTTGTGTTGGTTTTCTTTTTTTCAGGAAACAAAACTAGGTAAAAACTAGGTAAAAGTATAGCTTTGTAGGGTACATGGATGGGAAAAAAATTATTTTACTTCAGTCAATTGCAGTATAATTTTCAGCCAGAAATCTAATGTAGCAGCATGGTTTATTATATTTATAATTTAAATAATATATGATGATGCTTAGCTTTTAATATATTAGGCAGAGAATGCCTGTTTCCTTATACCCATATCTTCTAAAGCAAACTGATAAGTAGCAATCACTGTAAACATACTGGTCATGTGTAGATGGCTTTTAAGTTTGTTTTGAAACAACTGTATAACTTCTGATAGTATTTGGGGGAAAAAAATCAGCATCAATTCTGTTAATAACTTGATTTTTTTGTTGTTGTTGAAATATTCCTTAGGACTCCTGATATGTAGAGTAAGATAGAGACCAACAAATCTTTTGGCTGCTAAAAAAACTATACCTTTGAAGTACTTTGTCTAGTCTGCAATTGTTATTGGAAAGCCAACAATGTGCCCTTGTGGCCAAGAAGGCCAATGGCATCCTGGGATGCATCAAGAAGAGTGTGGGCAGCAGGTCAAGGGAGGTTATTCTCCCCATCTACTCTGCCCTGGTGTGGCCTCATCCGGAGTCCCGTGTCCAGTTCTGGGCTCCTCAGCTCAAGAGAGACAGAGAACTGCTGGAGAGAGTCCACCATGACGATCAGGGGAATGGAACATCTTTCATATGAGGAAAGGCTGCAGGAACTGGGGGTGTTTAGTCTGGAGAAGAGGAGACTGAGGGGAGATCTTGTTAACATTTACAAATATCTAAATGGTGGATGTCAGGAGATTGGGACATCCATTTTTTCTATAGTAGCTAGCAACAGGACAAGGGGTAATGGGATGAAGCTGGAACACAAAAAGTTCCACTTAAATATAAGAAAAAACTATTTTACTGTGAGGGTGAAGGAGCAGTGGCACAGGCTGCCCAGGGGGGTTGTGGAGGCTCCTTCCTTGGAGGTCTTCAAGACCCGCCTGGACATGTTCCTATGTGACCTGATCTAGGTGGACCTGCTTCTGCGGAGGAGTTGGACTAGATGATCTCTAAAGGTCCCTTCCAATCCTACCATTCTATGATTCTGTGACGTACTGAAACATCATTAATCTTTTTGGTGTCTGAACCTTTTAACTACCAACAGGTTGGCAGTTTTGTTCAGTACCTGAGGCTACATGAGCCGGTAAGGACTTTTACCGGAACCTAAATGGTATGTGAGTGGATGCAAGCAAATTATCAAATGTGGGTTTCTTTGCTTTTGTGCTTGGCTAAAAGTATTACATCAGTATTAATGTTTATCAAAAAGTTTAAAGTTTCAGGGCTTCCTGAAAGAGTGAAACTAGCTTTCCATTTTTTATGTGCCAGATCAGTGTGGTTGCAACAGGCTGCAAGATTGGAGGAACTAGGTAGCTAATGATACCTGTTCTTGGGCTTGCCAAATGGAGTGTGAACAGAACTTCTTCCATTTGATACTGTGAAACAAAGTTCATGCTCTGGAAAGGTCCTTTTCTAGCAACAAAGCATTCTCCAGTCTTTGTACCTATGGAAGATACTTCTCTATTGTCTGTGTAAAATTGCTCAAAGGATGTGCTTTTGCAGTGCAAATCTTAAACATACATACATTCTGTGTGTATAGACACAATTTATTTTAAAAGAGTGGTCTATTGTGTCAGCGTAACTCAGTGCAAAAATGAGGTATAGACACTGCTTCCTGTACTAGGAAACTTTCAGAATTTTTGATTCAAGAAATCTTGTACTAAATATTATCTACAACCTGAAGAGGAAAAGAAACAAGCTGGTTTGTTCCTTTATTGAATCAAAGCAAGGTAAAACTTGTATGGAGTCACTACATAGATCCTCCTACTTGGTATCAAATATTGTGCAGCTTTCAGATGCTGATTGCTGGCAACCTGACTAGGAGCAATTCATCCCTAGGCTAGTGTGAATACCAGCAAGGTTATTAACTTGTACTTGAGCATTTGTTAATTCATAGTCTACTAGAGGCTCAGGAAACAACTCCTGCTTTACGTAGCATGCAGATGTCTGAATCCATCAGTGTATAACACCTTTTTTTTTTTAGCTTAATCAGCCATCCTCTTGATGGTATGGTTGAGCCTGAATCAACAATTAGAAATAGATACTGATCAGTAACTACTGATGAACTTCAAAGCGATGTTGACTAGAAGCTTGTAGTGTTGCTTGCTAGTAACTGGAAAAGACAAGCATGAAAATATTGGTAATAATGAGTGTAGCTAAAGCATTTTCTTCTAATGTTGACATTTTTTTTCCCAGCATAGATAAGGCTATAATTACCAACACAGATTATTTTAGGGTTCAGACACTTCCTTGTATGTCTGTGGTAGATTTCCCATGACAAGGCTGTACTTATGCTTGTTTTCTCAATACACTGTTAACTTTTGCTGCAAATTTATTATTACTGGATCATAATTTGATAGGGTGAAGGCATCTTGCATCAGGTGCAGTGTGTCTGAGATACAGGCTCTGTTCAAACAGCCTAACAACTTTGAGACTAAATTTTCAAGAATTAGTCCTGTAAGACAGGAAAGAATATATTATGGTATTGTGTCTAACATACAAATATGGATGAATTTTCTGTTTTGCTATTCCCAGGTTTTGGTAGACTCAGCTTATTCCACATACAAGCAAGTCCTGTGTGCAGTTCTTAAGTTTTTGCAGATGTATGGGTGCCACTTTTCTCTGGAAACTGGATTCTTGCTCTATACAGTCTGACCAATGCCATGAAAGTGCAATTCAAAACTCAATAGCCAATGTGACTATCAAGCAGGTATTCTTTATTGCAGTGCTGGGCACACAGGGAGTTGTTCCACCAAGTGTGTGCACTGTTTAAAGCAAAGCTTTCTACATTTATACAGGCTAGATACATGTATTCATTACACTTCTTAGAAAAGGCAGGGCTATACAAATTAGTTCCAGTAAGTCCTTTCAATTAGCTCCTCCCAGGCAGAGCATGTGCAATGATGTCTGGAGGGTCTTTTGGTGATCTTCAGAGATGAAGGCCCCACATCTTCCTCACCCTGAGCTTTTTACCTCCCCTCTTGGAGCATGCTCCTTAAGCTGTTTTTCACAGTTTCACAAATATCATCTAGCTTGAACCAGTCCTCTTCCCATTATCTTCATTAACAAGGCTGTAGTACTGTCTCTTGCAGGCTTATCTGCTGTGCAGACATCTGGTCTCCATGGTATCCAAGGAACCTTAAAAGTTCAGATAAGCTTACACAGATAGCTTCACTCCACAAGCAGACACAATTTGCAAGATAGCAGACACAGTTTGGTTAATACTTAAATGGCTTCACCTATGAGCTGACACAGTTTACAAGTTAGCATCAGCAAGTTAGCAAAAACAGTTGGGTTGATATGTTATTTCATGACCAGGTGGATGCTACCATTTTTGAGCATGGTAGCTAGTGAAGACACTGCATTTTTGTAGATGAAGCATCAGTGGTCTCTAGTCACAGGTATTAACATGTGGTGTTTCTATTATTTAGAAAGAGGAGGAGCTTTATAGATGAGTCTTTGCAGGAAAGCAACAAGACTTGTGTCTGTGGAGGCATCAAAATAAAAAGGTGCTGTGTGGCTACTGGACCCATTGGAAGGTTATTTTTTTTTTTTAATCTGTTTCTCTAAGCATTCAGCTAGCATTCTTAAACTTCAAGACATTGAAAAGGAAGGGCAAAGCTGAAAAATAAGTTATCCAAAAATCAACAGAAGGGTCTAAGAAAGCAATATCTCACAGTAGAAAACTTGCTCTGTCTTGGAAGTTCTCTGCTTTTTTTCTTGAGGTATCACCTGTTCCTACAAATATCTGTAGCCATAGATGCAGTACCCCGTGCAACAGCTCTTACTGTCAATCAGCTGCTGCAGTTCATCTTGTTGCTCAACTTAAACTGCTCTGGTTTTTTTCCCCCACTGTTGCTTGGAGGCTTTTCTTCATCCACACTCCAGTTCTCACTAAAAGCACACTGTCACTCTACCATAGATCTTGTCTTCTCTTGTCTGATATGATACTCGTGTGGCAGATAAGTGATTACCCATAAATTTCTTCTGAAGTCCACTTCAAGAATCATTTCTATGACATGCTTAAATACAGGAAGAAAAATCAAATGAGTTTTAACTTCCCTCCAATTCCTTACTCGATACTGGTAGGCAATACTGCACAGTGTTAGAACTATTTAAGAGTTGCTTTTAGCCACACAGTTGTACAACTTTCCTCTGACTTTACTACAAGATCCACTTTTCTAAGTCCAAATAATCGGACCCCTTACCTGTATTCTCATCTTACATCACTCATTAAATGTCTTGATCTTAATATCTTCTTGAGCTATGATAGTCTGAAGTGATCATTCCAGACTGCTACTCTTACACTATATGCCTTCAAACTTAATGTAAATTATTATAATTAATTAGATGGAAGCTTGAATTTCAAGTATGTTTGTTCATGTACTGAGTAGCTCACTTGCACTGCCTCTCCTTTTATCAGAAGTATAAAGGATACCTTAAATATCTTGCTGCACTGCAGATGAATCAACCTGCTTTGCACCCTTTAGCTGGCTCTTTCAGGAGATATTTCAGTAAACTGAGGATTCTGTCTTTATCTAGATGATGTATTAGTCATTGACATGGCAACTAGTTGGAACATAAGTAGAAATGTCAATGCTAGCTTTCACTTTAGTGTTGTATTTTACCTTGTGTAGCCATCTGGCCTGAAAGATGTCTTTTTAAGCATCCATGTATTAACAATAATCAAGAAAAAACACTTTGTAAATAGTTTTTGTCTAGCCATGTATAACTAGCTTTTTAATTGGAGCACGATTGCTATAGCAGCAAGGTGATCTGCAGGAGAGGAGGACTGTATGTGAAGGGATGTGTTGTTTTGGTAGCTGTTTCCTTAGAGCCATGTTGGGAGCATAAGTTCTGTATGGTACCTAACACAAGGCAACTTGATGTGGTTCAAACAGTAGCACTTTGGAGCCACTGAAGGCCAAAGCAGTTAAGTATCTTGTCCTTATGACTACAGCAGCAGGGCTGATTTTTTAAAGCAGATGTTTAGTATAAGAGATAGACTTCTGCCTGATGTAATGTAGCAGTTACATGTGTATTTGCAGGAGCTGACACTGGCAGATTCAGGCTTGTGGCAGCTGCTCTTGTCACCCAGCCCAGGCAAGGGTACTTCATAGTGTGAAGAGTAGCAGCTTAATACTTGGCAGACCTCAGGGATCTGCCTCTGTTTTGATTTTTTTTTTCTTTTTATACTTATGATAGATGTCTGTATTTAAGTCAGTAAATGAATTAAACATGAACATTTGAGCCAGGCTCCCTTTCCTAAGGAGGCCAAAGCTCAAATTGAGACTTCAGCACTTCAAAAATATTGTAGAATTTGGGGAGTGTCTGTCTTTGAAAAGCTAAATGAGCTATGATTCATCGTTAATTCTCATCCCTTGCAGTGCAGTTTACTGTCAATGAAGTCATTGCTGCTCATGAGTAAAGCTACACTGATTGTAATAGTGTGAGTGAAACAAATTGGTCTCTCAAACCCCCTTGCTTTCTAACCATCCTCACCAAAGTGGGAGGCTAGGTGCGGCTGGGTAAGAGTTCAGATAAAAGAACACAAAAACAACTAAAGGTTGTTATTATGAGGCATTCTTTATTGCAGCACTGGGGATAGCTCCAGCATAAGTGCTCCAATGATTTGGAAAATCTCCAGAGATTATATACCAGAGTCATACATATTCACAGAATTTCTGAGAATTCGTTAATACATGCAAATGTCTGATGAGCATGCACAGTTGTGGTCTTTGGGGGTCCTCTGGTGATCTCTGATAGTCTTCTTCACTTGTCTACTAGTTGACTTTTTTTTGATTCTGCACAGTCGCACTTTTTACCTGTTTTGTAGCTTATCCTAAAGAATGTCTCTCGGCAACCTTTAAAATCTACTTTTCTTTGAGTTTCCTTTAATGCAAACAGTACTGACAAGCTGAGCTAAATTATCTATAAAAGGGCTTGTGCTCACTATCTTCTCAAGGACCTAAAGGGAACATATGTTTGATTAAAGTATTTATTGCATCATCTTTGTCCTTGGGGCTTTTTAGCCCTTTCATGAGCTCCAAATCACCTAAAGCACAAGGCAGGTGTAAAAAGAGGTAGAGAACAACAGAATGCTGAATGCTGCTTGAATTTGGCTCCTCACTAGTGATAAACACCCAAAACCTGAGTCCTGGTTTAGGCCCATTTAGGAAGAAAGAACCATGATCAGCCATAAGTACTAAGGGCCTTTGGAACTTCCTAAGGACAGGGAAGGCTCAATTGCCACTTATGGTCTGGGCAAAACACACAAGACTATTCAACTTGAGGAAGAAAACAAACATTAATTTAATCCACCACCAACCAAAAACATAACAAATAGAAACCACCACAGAGTGATACAATGATGAAGAGCACAACCAGCCCTTTAAGACCACCTTCCCCTACCCCTCCTTTCTTCCCAGGCTCAGAGCCCTGATCCTGCTTATCTTTACCTCCTCCCTGTGAATGGAGGGGGAGGGCCTACAACACACAGGGAATGGGGGTTTCAGTCACAGAATCTCAAGGGCTGGAAGGGATGTTGAAAGATCATCTTGTCCAACCCTCCCTGCCAGAGCAGAACCACCTAGAATATGTTACACAGGAAGTCATCCAGGTGGATTTTGAATGTCTCCAGAGAAGGAGACTCCACAACCCATCTGGGCAGCCTGTTCCAGTGTTCCCTCACAGTGAAGAAATTCTTCCTTGTATTTCTTTTCCCTATGGCTCCTGCTGTTTGTCTTATCCCAGGGCAGACAGACTCCTCGCTGGTTCTCCCTGCTCCAGCATGGGGTCCCTCACAGTCTGGACAGCCCTGCACAGGCCCCTCATCCCGAGTGCATTCATCCTGAGGGCTGCAGCTCCTCTCTGCCTCCTGCATGGGTCTCTGGGGCCTGCAGGCTCTCCAGTACGGCCTGCACCATGGCCACCTCCTCACACAGTCTCCTGCCCATCCGTGCACACTCACCTGGAGCTGCTGGTAACTCTCAGTCCTGCCATTGCCCTCCATGGGTTGCAGGGATACAGCCTGTGTTCTCGCCCTAGGCTGCAGAGGTGTCTCTGCTCTCTTACCCCTCCTTCCTTCCCCCTTCTGTGACTGGGGTCTGCATGGTTACCTCCATCTTGTACCACTCCTCCACCTCCTCTTCCACTGCAGATTTCCCTTCTTAAATAATGATGGCAGAGGCTCCAGATTGATCCGGCTGGGCTGGAGATGGGTTCACCTCAGAGCTGGGGCATGTTTTGAGAGCTGCTTGTGGGGACAGCACTGCAACCCCTTCCCCCTGTTACCAAGCAAAAAGAAACTCCACACAAACCCATGACAACCTGTTACCATAGAAACAATAGCCTTAGGAGCAAGGATGGGCATGTATGATCCAAAGCACTTTGGCTTCAAATTTCAACTTCATCTGTTTGAAGTAGTCTATGATAATGGAGGTGACAGGTGCATCATTATGCATTAACATGAAAACATACTTTTGTGTCTCAAACACAGGTTTCTCTGCGATTCTGTGATTCATACGGTTTAGCCCTGCCTGACAATAACCAAACCATAGTTACTCACTTCCTTCCACCTCAGCAGGATGGGGAAGAGAATCAAGAGAGAAGTCTAGAGTTTTGTGGGTTGAGATAAGGACAATTTAATAGAACACCACAAAGAATAAGGAGTTATAATGACGGGCAAGGAATACATAAAACGAGCGATGCCCGGTATAACTGCTCACCGCCCGCAGCCTGACCCTCAGCCCGACGGAGAAGCTGCAGTTACTGCAGTTCCCACACGTGCTGCAACATGGGCGCTGCCTGGCAGCTGCCCTTATATCCTGAGCATGATGTCAGCACGGTATTGAATGGCCTGACCACGCCCCCTTGTGGCGGCTGGGTAAAGTTAACCCCATCCCTGCCAAACCCAGGACAAACCCCTATCTCTACCATTCTGTGATTGCCTAGATTAACTAACTACCTGTGACTAACTCCAAACAAGGGCAATGGTCAGTAATGCAGTGGCTGAAAAATGAGTAGCAGGACTGCATAGTTGCCTTCTGTGGCAGCCAGCCAGTAGATAAAATTTCAATAGCAATTTCTAGGTCCTGCTGTTCAGTTCCTAGAAAACTATATCCCTTGTTTTAATAAAGGCTGGTATGGCAACTTGAAATATCAAAAGAATTGCCTGCTGCGCTGAGAAAGGCAAAGTTGTGTAACATTACTGCACAGTGCTATGATTTACACTTACCATACTATAAATATTCCCTTCCTCTTGCTGCAGGTCACTGCAGGAAGACCTGCCCTGTGTTTTTAGCAGAGCACAGGCCTCCAACACAATTCTGTGCCATTGATCACTCCCCTCTGGGCTCTGTCATTCAGCCAGCTCTAGATCCACCTCACTGTCCACTCATCCAAGCCACACTGCCTGATCTTTCTGATGAGGATGTGATAGGAGACAGTGTCAAAAGCCTTGCTGAAGTCAAAGATACCTGCTGCTCTCCCCTCATCTAGCCAGCCGGTTATGCACTCATAGAAGGCTATCAGATTGGTCAAACAGGATTTCCCCTGGATTGACTCCCCCTGATAATCATCTTCACGTGTTTAGAGATGGCATCCAGGATGAGTTGTTCCATCACTTTTCCAGGCATGGAGGTGAGACTGACTGGTATGTAGTTTCCCAGGTCGTCCTCCTTGCCATTTTTGCAGACTAGAGTGACATTAGCCTTTCTCCAGTCCTCAGGCACCTTGCAGATCCTCCACAATTGGTCGGAAATGATGGAAAGGCTTAGTAATAACATCAGCCAGCTCCCTCAACACTCATAGGTCCATCCTGTCAGGTCCCATAGATTTGTGGGTGTTAAGCTTACCCAAGCTTAACACTATCATCATCCACCAAGGGAATGTCTCCACTTCTCCAGACTATTCTACTATTCTCCAGGGACTGGGCTTCCTGAGGGCCGGCCTTAGCAGTAAAGACTGAAGCAAAGAAGGCATTCAATAGTTCAGCCTTCTCTGCATCCTCTGTCACCAGGACACCCCCTGTGTTTAGCAGCAGGCCCACATTCTCCCTAATCTTCTTTTTGCTAATGATGTATTTGAAAAACCCCTACTTGCTTTCCTTTATTTCCTTTGCTAGTTTTAATTCCAAAAGGGCCTTCCTGGTTTTTCTCCCTGCATACTCTAGCAAATTCCTGTACTCTTCCCAAGAAATCCAGCCCCTTTTTCCACCTTAGATAGTTGAGATTTTTTCTGCTTGTTGAGTATTTCCAGTAGTTCTTTATTCATCCACACAGTCCTCCTGCCTCTTTTTCCTGGTTGCTCTGGTTTATTAAACAAACTTATGGAATTCTTTTGGTGGCAAGAAATGGAGTATTATCACTAAACATATGAAGGAAAAGATGGTTATCAGGGGGAGTCAACATGGATTCACTAAGGGAAAATCCTGTTTGACCAACCTGATAGCCTTCTATGAGTGCATAACCAGCTGGCTAGATGAGGGGAGAGCAGCGGATACCGAAGTGGATAGAGAACTGGCTGAATGACAGAGCCCAGAGGATGGTGATCAATGGCACAGAATCGAGTTGGAGGCCTGTGGCCAGTGGAGTTCCACAGGGATCGTTTTGGGGCCAATCTTGTTCAACATCTTCATCAACCACCTGGATGAGGGGACAGAGTGTACCCTCAGCAAGTTCGCTGATGACACCAAACTGGGAGATCTGGCACCAGAAGGCTGTGCTGCCATTCAGCGGGATCTCAACCAGCTTGAGAGCTGGGCAGAGAGGAACTTCGTGAGGTTCAACAAGGACAAGTGCAGAGTCCTGCATCTGGGGAGGAACAACCCCATGCACCAGTACAGGCTGGGGGTCGAACTGCTGGAGAGCAGCTCTGCAGAGAGAGACCTGAGAGTGTTGGGTGATAATAAACTAAACATGAGCCAGCAATGTGCCCTCGTCGACAAGAAGGCCTATGGCATCCTGGGATGCATCAGGAAGACTGTGGGCAGCAGGTCAAGGGAGGTTATTCTCCCCATCTACTCTGCCCTGGTGAGGCCTCATCTGGAGTCCTGTGTTCAGTTTTGGGCTCCTCAGCTCAAGAGGGACAGGGAAGTGCTGGAGAGAGTCCAGCACAGGGCCACCAAGATGATCAGGGGAATGGAACATCTTTCATATGAGGAAAGGCTGTGGGAACTGGGGCTGTTTAGTCTGGAGAAGAGGAGACTGAGGGGAGATCTTATTAATATTTACAAATATCTAAAGGGTGGGTGTCAGGAGGTTGGGACATCCCTTTTTTCTATAGTAGCTAGCAACAGGACAAGGGGTGATCGGATGAAGCTGGAACACAAAAAGTTCCACTTAAATATAAGAAAAAACTATTTTACTGTAAGGATGAGGGAGCAGTGGAACAGGCTGCTCAGGAAGGGTGTGGAGTCTCCTTCCTTGAAGGTCTTCAAGACCTGCCTGGACATGTTCCTATGCGACCTGATCTAGGTGACTCTGCTTCTGCAGGGGGGTTGGACTAGATGATTTCTAAAGGTCCCTTCCAACCCCTACCATTCTATGATTCTATGATTAGGAACATACGTAGACAGATCAGTTTAACTCTTGCACAAGGCAGGCAAAAAAACTTTGCATTTCACTAGAGCAAGTATATAAATATTTTTCTTCACAAAAAGAATAGCTTAAAATATTTGCACTGACAAATGTAAAACAAGTCTATTCACCTTAGCAAACGTTTTTAGCCTGTTTCTGAACCCAGAAAGGCAGCAATAGTATCTTAATTGTCAGCTTTTCAATTATTTTACACCCTGTTTAACAGTTGTTGAATACTGTTTGTTGAATTAGGATATGGTAGAGGCCTTCTGGATTCTTTACTGAACACTCCCAGCCCATATCAATACTGATATTCAGTTTTTTCTTGTTCAATTAGTTTTTTTTCTCATAAGAAGTTGTGTAAAGTTATACTGTGGGGCCACATGGGCACACATGGAATGAGCAATCTAATGGCCTTAATTGAACTTGGCTTTTTCATTTTTTTTCACTATAATCATTGCTTGTTGATCTCTCTTGTTCTATATAGTAACTAAAATATTTTGCTTTTTTTTTTCCAGGCTCACATTAAATTTCCTATTGACTATCCATATTCACCACCTACCTTCAGATTCCTGACCAAAATGTGGCACCCCAACATTTATGAGGTAAGGTGTTTTTTAAATAACTTTCAGACATGAAAGGCGGTATATTGGGTCTGGGGTGGTGATGATTTTCCACAGCAGCCCTTGTAGTGCTGTACCTTCTGTTGGTAGCTAAAAATGTGTATTGATAGCACATCAATGTTTTTGCTACTGTTCTTTTTGGAGAGCATGAGACTCACATTGTGCGCCAAAAAGGCTATGGTGGTTTGACCCTGGCTGGATGCCAGATGCCCACCACAACGCTCTATCATCTCCCTCCTAAGGAAGCCAGGGAGGGGAGAAAATAAGATGGAAGTCTCACAGGCTGAGATAAAAGCAGTTTAATAAAGAAACAGCAAAGCCACGCGCGCGAGAAGCGAAGCAAAAGCAAATAAAACTGTTACTCTCTACTTCCCATCAGCAGCGATGTCCGGCCACCTCCTGAGAAGCAGGGCTTCAGTACGCGTAACAGTTGCTTTGGAAGGCAAAAGTGAATCATAAATGCCTCCCCCTTCCTGCTCCTCTCCCCCAGTTTATATTGCTGAGCTGACGTCTCCTTGGTCAGCCTGGATCAGCTGTCCTGGCCGTGACCCCTCCCAGGATCCTGCCCACCCACAGCTACTGATGAAGGTGAGGAAGGAATGCTGGAGGGACAGCCTTGATGCTGCACGAGCAATAGCCAAAACATTGATGTGATATCAATACACAATTTTAGCTACCAACAGAAGGCATAGCACTACAAGGGCTGCTGTGGAAAATCACCACCACCCCAGACCCAATACAGGCAGTTTTCTACTTCTTTAAACTTCTGGAAGTATTAAAGGTACTAAATTTCTCTAGCCATAACTGAAATGGTTAGCTGTTGGTGTTAACTGTCAGCATCATGGTTGGACGGTTAAATCTGAATGCTGTAGGAAATGCTGTTCTTGTAGTCAGGGATAGAACTGTTCTCATACCTGCAACTGCAGCAGGTAGCCCCAACCGAAGCCTCATGCCATGAGCACTGGAAATTTTAGAGGGTTCTTAAATCCAGGCTGGAAAGAATCAGAAATGGACTTGAGTAGAATAAACTTTCCTACTTCCCTCTCTAAGTCAAGTACTGGAGTCTGTTTTGCCCAGAACCGTAATTGGCAGCGAGCCCTCCCTGCCTTTGTCCTAATCCACAACAACTTTGCTTATCTTTTCCCTCCCATTTTGCTGGGGCCTCTGCCATCCTAATGAGGGTGAGGGTAGATGGGGGGCACCGAGTGAGAGACTGTTGTGGTGCTTCTTTGATAGCTGGGCCAAACCATGACATTTTTGGTGCATAACGTGGGGCACAAGTCTATGGGGCTTGGAGCATTGGAGATGAAATTTGAGATAAGAATATTAATTGTAAGAGATAATGGGCAAAACATGAACTGTGCTGCTGACTGATGAGTTTTTCCATGGTTCTACTTGTGGTAATGGATGAGGGGTGGATTTTTAACATCTCCTTAAAAAGTGATTCATGAAGGTGAGGAGTGGAATGTCATGGTTTGACGTGATAGCCTTCTCTAGTAAGGGAGAAGGGGCTGTAAAGATGATTCCTGTAAGAAGTTGCTCGAAAGTCTCCCCAGCTCTGAGCCAGACCCACTTCTGGGGCTGAGCCAATGAGACGCCTCCACGATCACTTTTTAAGAGGAAGCCAGAAGAGGAGGCTTCTTCCTGTTTCTTCTTCCTTCTTCTGTCCCCCCTTTTTTTCTGGCTGGTGATGGTGCAAGGAGTGGGAAGCAAGAGAGAGAGAGAAGCAACCATGCAGACTCCAAGGTCAGTGAGGAAAGAATGGTTTAGCAAGGAGCAGCTTTTGCTTGGTAACAGGGGGAGCGGGTTGCAGTGAAGACCCGGTAAAAAGTTCTTGGACTTTCCCCCGGCTCTTGGGTTCAGACTCAGCTGGGCCAGTCTGGCGCCTCTGTGATCACTATTTAAGGACGGGAATTTGAAGTGCTTGGGAGGAGGTGTAAGAGTGGTACAAGATGGAGGCAACCATACAGACCTGACAGTCAGAGAAGGAGGAAGGAAGGAGGAGCACCAGACCAGAGACCCCTCTGCAACCCATGGTGAGAACACAGACTGTACCCCTGCAACCCATGGAGGGCAGTGGCAGGACTGAGAGCCACTAGCAGCTCCATGTGAGTGCGCCTGGATGGGCAAGAGACTGTGTGAGGAGGTGGCCATGGCCCAGGCCATGCTGAAGAGCCTGTGGGCCGCAGAGCAGACCCACACGAGAGGCAGAAAGGAGATGTAACTTTTGGGATGAAGAGACATTGGAACTGCTCGTGCAGGGCTGCTGTGTGTGTGAGGTACCCCACGGAGGTGCAGGGAGCACTGGTGCGGAGCCTGCCTGCCCTGAAGGAGAGACAAATGGCAGACGCCATCAGGAATAGACTGACTGAAACCCCATTCCTTGCCCCCTTGAATGTTCAGATAAAGACACCAGGATCAGAGCTCTGAACCCGGGAAGAGGGAAGGGGTGGGGAGAAGGTGGTCTTAAAGGGCTGGTTATACTCTTCATCTTTGTACCATTCCGTGTTGTTTTGTGTTTCTTATGTTTTGGGGTTTTATGGTCATGCTTTAGTTGGATTAAATTATTTTCTATTTTCTTCCCCAAGTCGAGTATCATAGAATCATAGAATCAGAATGGTAGGGGTTGGAAGGGACCTTTAGAGATCATCTAGTCCAACCCCCCTGCAGAAGCAGAGTCACCTAGATCAGGTTGCATAGGAACATGTCCAGGCAGGTCTTGAAGACCTCCAAGGAAGGAGGCTCCACAACCCCTCTGGGCAGCCTATTCCACTGCTCCCTCATCCTCACAGTTAAATAGTTTTTTCTTATGTTTAAATGGAACTTTTTGTGTTCCAGCTTCATCCCATTACCCCTTGTCCTGTTGCTAGCTACTATAGAAAAAAGGGATGTCCCAACCTCCTGACACCCACCCTTTAGATATTTGTAAATGTTAATAAGATCTCCCCTCAGTCTCCTCTTCTCCAGACTAAACAGCCCCAGTTCCCACAGCCTTTCCTCATATGAAAGATGTTCCAGTCCCCTGATCATCTTGGTGGCCTTGCGCTGGACTCTCTCCAGCACTTCCCTGTCCCTCTTGAGCTGAGGAGCCCAGAACTGGACACTGTACTCCAGATGAGGCCTCACCAGGGCAGAGTAGAGAGGGAGAAGAACCTCCCTCAACCTGCTGCCCACACTCTTCTTGATGCATCCCAGGATGCCATAGGCCTTCTTGTCGACGAGGGCACATTGCTGGCTCATATTTAGCTTATTATCAATCAGGACTCCCAGGTCTCTCTCTGCAGAGCTGCTCTTCAGCAGTTCAACCCCCAGCCTGTACTGGTGCGTGGGATTGTTCCTTCCCAGATGCAGGACTGCACTTGTCCTTCTTGAACCTCATGAGGTTCCTCTCTGCACAGCTCTCAAGTTGAATGGCAACACAGCCTTCTGGGGAATCAGCCAGTCCTCTCAGTTTGGTGCCATCAGCGAACTTGCTGGTTGGAGTAGCCTGGTCTGTTTTGTCCTGGACCATAAGCAGCAATTAAGCCCTCCCTGCCTTTTGGCAATTTTCAGGTCTTTGGTACTTGAGGCTAATCGTGGTCTTTTGTTCCCTGATGGGCCTAAACTAGGACACCTACTTTCCTCTCCAGTGAGTGGTGGAATCTGTTTTGCCCAGAACCGTAATTGGCAGAGCCCTCCCTGCCCTTGTCTCAATCCACAACATCCTTGGTTATCTTTTTCCTCCCATTTCACTGGGGCCTCCAGCCATCCTAAGGTGGTGAATGGGAGCAGTGAGGGAGAGACTGGTGCTTCTTTGCTAGCTGGGCTAAACCATGACACCATCCTTATCAGTCTCTGATCCTTCTTCAAGAAAATAGTTGTTAACAAGCCATACCTGTAAAGTAACCAGGCCCACCCTGATGGTCTGAGTACAGTGGTTAGAGTGACTGGGCCCACCCCATCAAGTTGTTGATAATGATCTCTACACCTCAGGTAGAGAAACCTATTACTATTCTGGGACATCCTTTAAGAGAATGGCATGTCTGTCCTGAGTCCATGTTTATTTCAGTCAATATCATGTTAATAGTATTATCAATACCATGTTAATAGTAGAATCATCATAGAATGGTAGGGGTTGGAAGGGACTTTTAGAGATCATCTAGTCCAACCCTCCTGCAGAAGCAGGTTCACCTAGATCAGGTCACATAGGAACATGTCCAGGCGGGTCTTGAAGACCTCCAAGGTTCTAACTACAAACTACCTATGCCTACTGTATACTATTTTAATCTCTCTTCTATGATATATTATCTGGTTACAACTTTATCACAGATCTTCCCATGAGGAGTTCTGGAGGCTTTCTTTGGACTCACTTCAAAACAGGACTATCACTTTTATTCCTTGCTGTGAACCAATGATGGCTTCAGTTGATGCCTTGGCTGCAAGATCCTTGTCTGACAAATTGTTGCAACTATATGTCCAGCCTGGAATGAGCTGCTTCAAGTGTCATGGTGAAAACTGCAGTGATGGCTTGCTAATAAATGGCCAACAGCCTCCACTTCAGTGGGGAATGGGAGAGTGATCAGCTTTAATTACTGGATGCTCAGGACGATTGCCCTAAGCTTGGGGACTGAATCTTGTATGTAGCCAAGGATGGTGTTTCTCTTTAAAGCTGTATTTCAGTTACATGGGAGTTTGATCTACAATTAAAGACAACTTTGAGAGCTGCAGATCATTGCAGATCCATACTGTGGATGTTGATTCTGAACTCAGAAAATCTTATGCAGGAGTTAAGTGGGAAATGGTTATCAAAATGGTATATACAAAATCAGCCTTGGGAAGGACTTCTCCCAGCCCTGGTGGGAAAGATGAAAAATGTGCTCAAGAAACAACTGAAGGTAGGAGAAGCTAACCCAAAACTCTATGGGTGTATTTTGGAGTTACTCTTCAAATACTCCAGCTTGCAGCTTTGTACTTTATGTTCATAGCAGTATTTCTTAGAGCTGAGGGAATCTGAAGGAAATTGCGGGCTGCTAAATGTTGCTAAACAACATTTAAGCAGTGAAGATAGGGAACGCTAGGATAACTCCAAATTGAACTGAGAATAAATCAGCAAAGGCCTTGAGGTTTGAGGGTTTTTCAGGGGGGAGTGAGGAAATAAAATCTTTTATTGTGAGGAAGATGAAAGCAAGCAGTAGTTTTGCACAATGTGCTGGGGAGACCAGAAACAGAGGTTGGGGCTGACATTCCAGTTCTGAGCAAGGAGACTTGAGTAACTTGCCTAGTTGCCCCATCTCCAGTTTATTTGGGTCATCTAATTGAGTATTAGTAAAATACTCAATTCTTTGTTCTTTGTTTTTGACATCACAGTTCTCAGTCCTAATAGTATAGGCCATTTCCCATTGGCAGATGAATATTCTGCCCTCCTTGTTTATATCTTCAAAAACGTACATGGGAAAAGGCTTTCCCATCAACTATGTAGATCCCTAAAAACTTGTGCTGATCTCATCAGGCCCCACAACACCTTTACTCTTCCAAACTCTAAGGTAGTGCTATTTGAATTCCCAAATGTAGCATTGTTGCAAGAGGGAAACTTCTCACATCCTTGCTTCCCTCTGTTTTCATATTGCCAAATATCTGCTTGTCCACATGCTGCTGACCTGATCACTTGAACTTCTTTTGAGTGCTGCGATGCTTTCTCCTGGCCACCAGCACTGCATTCTCTCAGGAGATGATTAAAGAAAAAACTAGTTGTCCTGGTTTAGGCCCATCTACAAACAAAGGACCACAATCAGCCATAAGTATCAAGGGCCTTTGGAACTTCCTAAGGACAGTGATGGCTTAATTGCTACTTATGGTCCCCTGGCAAAACAGACAAGACTACTCCACTTGGGTAAGAAAAAACCCATAAATTTAGTCCACCAACAACCAAAACCATAAAACAAAAAAAAAATCATAACAAAGAGAAAACAACACAGAGTGGTACAATAATGAACACAATCAGCCCTTTAAGACCACCTTCTCCCCACCTCTCCCCTCTTACCAGTGTGAGAAACAAAACAAGCTTTCTGGCGAAAGACCAGGTCAGACTCTGCAGTGAAGCACTTTTATTAAGCGTTCTTGCAAGAGCGGGTGTCCTAGCTAGTAGGCACACCTGACAGATACAATGTTTGGCTTTTTATTCCCTATCCTGGCCGCAAGGTCCCTCCCTCGTTTCCCCATTGATTAGGTACTCCAAGGTTTACAACTCGGGGGATGTCTGATTTTTGTATATTATCACCCATTCCCCACAGTCCTGAGATTTAAAACTCTAGTTAACATTACAAACAAACAGATAACAGTCTTATGGTCAGTCCACTGAATTACATTACACAGAGGCAGACAGCAGTCATGGTCAGTCCACTGATTTACATTACACAGAGGCAGATACCAGTCGGAATTCCTTGTCTTAATTTCCTTCTAATTCTGCAAAAGCAACATCAATATTTTTCACACCAGGCTCAGAGCCCTCATCCTGGTTATCTTTACCTCTTCCCCCCCCCCCCCCAAATGGTGCAGAGGGGCAGGGAAGGGGGATTTCAGTCAGTCTTTTCACAATGGCTCCTGCCGTTTGTCTCTCCTCAGGGCAGGTGAGCTCCTCGCTGGTCCTCCCTGCTCCAGCACAGGGTCCCACACAGACTAGACAGCCCTGCACAGGCCACTCCAACATGCATTCATCCCGATGGCTGCAGCTCCTCTCTGCCTCCTGTGTGGGTCTGCTCTGGGGCCCGCAAGCACTCCGGCACAGCCTGCACCATAGCTACCTCCTCACACAATCTCCTGTCCATCCGGGCACACTCACTCCTCTTTCTTTCCCCCTTCTCTGACTATGGGATCCACATGGTCACCTCCTCTTCCACTGCAGATTTCCTTTCTTAAACAGTCATAGCAGAGGCTCCAGATTGGCCCAGATAGACTGGAGGTGGGTCCACCTCAGAGTCAGGGGATGATTTGAGAACTGCTTACGGGGACCAGCACTGCAGCTCCCTTCCCCTGTTACCAAGCAAAAAGTGTCTCCACACAAACCCATGACACTACGTTAAACTCATGGAAATAATTAATAAAACTAGAATAGGCTGTGAACATAATCTTAACTTAAGTTAGCTTCACCTTAAAATCATATTAAAATATTTGTATATTGCACAAGCCTGTGTGACTCCTAAAAGGGAAGCATGCCAGAGCTCGTAGGATGGTGTGATAGTGAAGACTGCCTTCTCGGTGGATACAAGGGATAGGCATATAATGAGAAATGAAGAGGCAAGGACTGTTGATGATTTAGAAGTCAGAGAAACACCTGAGAAGCATCTGGTAGGAAATGGCCACCACATGCACAGAAGGTTTTGGGATCATTATCTCATCTGAAGTGTATCTATACCAATGCACGGAGTATGTGCAACAAACAGGGGGAGCTTGAAGCCACAATGCAACAGGAAAACTATGACATAGTGGCTATCACAGAAACGTGGTGGGATACCTCCTATGACTGGAGTGCCACAGTTGATGGCTACAAGCTCTTCAGGAGGGACAGACAGGGAAGGAGAGGCGGTGGGGTGGCCTTGTATGTTAGGGACTGTTATGAATGTTCAGAACTTAAGTGTAGTGACGATGGGGTTGAGAGTGTTTGGATTAGGTTAAGGGGCAAGCCCAATAAAGCTGATAGTAGGAGTCTGCTATAGACCGCCCAATAAAGCTGATAGTAGGAGTCTGCTATAGACCTCCCAACCAGAGTAGTGAGGTAGATGAAACATTCTATAAGTACTTGGGGGAAATCTCACGGTCAGTTGCCATTGTTCTTGTTGGGGACTTCAACTTCCCAGCTATCTGCTGAAAATACAACACAGCAGAGAGGGAACAAATCAGGAGATTCCTGGAATGTGTAGAGGATAGCTTCCTTACAAAAGTGGTAAGTGAACCGACCAGGCAGGGCGCCCTGCTGGACCTCTTGTTTGTGAACAGAGAAGGTCTTGTGAAAGATGTGGCAGTTGGAGGCTGTCTGGGGAACAGCGACCATAAAATTATTAAGTTCTCTATTCATAGAAATGTTAGGAGGTGGGGCAGCAAATCTGACACTTTGGACTTTTGAAGGGCAGACTTTGACTTGTTTAGGAAGTTACTTGATAGAATCCCTTGGGAGTCAGTTTTGAAGTGTATAGGAGCCCAGGAAGGCTGGACACTTTTTAAGAAGGAAATCTTAAAGGCCCAGGAAGAGGCCATGCCGACATGGTGTAAGACGAGCCAAAGGCAAAGAAGACCAGCCTGGCTGAATAGGGAGATTTGGCTTAAAATCAGGGGAAAAAAAACCAAGCACTTTCCTGGGCAAAAAACTGTTTACACGGTTGAGTCCAAAGAGTTGTGGTCAATGGAGTTGGCAGCTGGTCATGAGTGGTGTCCTCCAGGGTTCAGTACTGCGGCCACTCTTGTTTAACATATTTATTAATGATCTGGATGAGGGGATAGAGGGCACCCTTAGTAACTTTACAGATGCCACCAAGCTAGGTGGAAGTGTGGATCTGCTTGAGGGTAGGGAAGCTCTACAGAGAGATCTAGAGAGGCTGGATGGCTGGGTCAAGGCCAATGCCATGAGTTTCAATAAGGCCAAGGGCCGGGTCCTGCACTTGGGCCACAACAATCCCCAGCAGCACTACAGGCTTGGGGAGCAGTGGCTGAAAAGCTGCCAGGCAGAGGGACCTGGGAATGTTGGTTGACAACAGCTGAACATGAGCCAGCAGTGTGCCCATGTGGCCAAGAAGGGCAATGGTATCCTGGACTGTATCAGGAATAGTGTTGTCAGTAGGAGTAGGGAGGTGATCATTCCCCTGTACTTGGCTTTGGTGAGGCCACACCTCAAATACTATGTCCAGTTTTGGGCCCCTCTCTACAAGAAGAACATTGAGGTGCTGGTGTTGTGGTTTGGCCCAGCTAGCACAGGAACACCATGACAGTCTCTTGCCCGGTGCCCCCCATTCACCCTCACCCTCATTAGGATGGCAGAGGCCTCAGTGAAATGGGACTAAAAAGATAAGCAAGGTTGTTGTGGATTAAGACAAGGGCAGGGAGAGCTCACTGCCAATTATGATTCTGGGCAAAACAGACCTAGAGAGGAAAGTAGAAAAGTTTATTCTACTACCTACAAGAAACAGAATGGAACAAAAGCAAAAAGGGAGTAGGATGATGAGAAAATGACAACCAGCACTTTAAGATCTCCCTCCCCCACCTCTCCTTTCTTCCCGGGCCCAGCTCACTGCTCCTGATATCTCTACCTCCTCCCCCCTCAACAGCTCAGGGAGGGTAGAGAATGGAGGATGTGGTCAGTCTCTCATAGATGGGCTCTGCTGATTCTCTCTTCTCAGAGGAGGATGACTTCTTGCATTCTTCCCCTGCTCCAACATGGGGTCCCTCCCCCGGGAAACAGTCCTTAACAAACTTCTCTGGTGTGGGTTGTTCCCAGCAGCTGCGGCTTCTGCCCATACAGGGTCCCTCACACAGGACACAGTCCTCGGTGAATATCTCTGGCGTGGATTCTTCTCCATGGTTGCAGCTTCTGCAGATACAGGGTCCCTCCTTCAGGACAAGGCCTCTTCTGGGCATAATTTTAATGAGCTTCTTTGGCATGGGTTCCTCCCCACAGTCACAGCTTCTGTGAATATTGGGTCCCTCCCACGGGACACAGCCTTCTCCAGCTATAGTCACTGCCTCAGGCACGGGGTCTTTAATGAAGTAAATCACTGCTCCTGGCTCAGGGTTCTTAGCAAAATGAGTCTCTGCCCCTGATACAGGGTCATTATCAAAATAAGTCTCTGCTGCTGATGCAGGGTCTTTAGCAAAATGCAAACAAATCTCAGCTTTACCAGTCCTCTCCGTAGAATGCAGGGAAATCTCTGCTCCAGCACACCTCCTCCTCTCTTTCATCACTGACCTTGGAGTCCATATGGTCGTTTCTCTCACTCTTCCCACTTCTTGCACCACCATCAGCCAAAAAAGAAGAAACAGAAGAAGGAAGAAACAGGAAGAAGCCTCCTCTTTTGGCTTCTTCTTAAAAAGTGATCGTGGAGGCGTCTAATTGGCTCAGCCCCAGCAGTGGGTCTGGCTCAGAGCTGGGGAGAGTTTCAAGCAACTACTTACAGGAGCCATCTTTAATGCCCCTTCCCCCTTACCAGAGAAGGCTGTCATGTCAAACCATGACAGCTAGAGAGGATCCAGAGGTGGGCTACCAAGCTAGTAAAGGATTTGGAGCACATCTCATATGAGGAACCGCTGAGGGATCTGAGACTGTTTAGCCTGGAGAAAAGGAGCCTCAGGGGAGACCTTATTGTTCTCTACAACTACCTGAAAGGAAGTTGTAGCAAGGCGGAGGTGGGTCTGTTCTCCCTAGTAACAAACAATAGAACAAGAGGAAATGGCCTCAAGTTGTGACAGGGGAGGTTCAGGCTGGATATGAGGAGGAATTTCTTTCCTGAAGGAGTTTTCAGGCATTGGAACAGCTGCCCAGGGAGGTGGTGGAATCACCGTCTCTGGAGGTGTTTAAGAGACAGGTGGATGTTGCACTTAGGGAAATGGTCTAGTGGTTGATAGGGTTGGGACAGAGGCTGGACTTGATGATCTTAAAGATCTCTTCCAGCTGAAATGATTCTATGATTCTCTTCAGCAGCTCCAGGTGCTACATTGTTGTGCCTAATTGTTTTCTTGACAAGAACTTGCTTCAAAATGATAAAGGCTTGCTAGATTAGTATACTTGGCAGGGTTAGCAAGCCACTGAGGTCTGGATACCAATCATAAACCTCCAACATTGAAGTAGGATCTCACTTGGCTATAAAACAACTGTCATTGTTTGTCAAGGCGAGTTGAAATGGTTTTGGGAGGCCCTTCAGGTGAGCTGCTGCTTGGGATGTGGGCACAGACCCAGGTGCCTGCTGTCTCTCAGAACTGATCTGCAGCTTCTTTTGTTCCTGTCATCAATTTCTGCCTTAGATCAGGGTGACAAAGGACAGCATGAGCTGTGGGGCTGCCTATGGGAACTCTTAAGTCATCCCAGCAGCTGTCTGCCTTGGGCCCCATCTGCACTTTCAGCTCATCCTGCACTAAGGTGTTGGGACCTCACAAGTCCCTGGAGTCAACTTGAGTGGAGAATACCAGCTGTGGTGAGGACTGCTACAGCACTCCTATGAAATAATTGTCAGTGGTGTAGCTAATGGAGAATGGGTTTTACAGGCTTCTTAAAGTGTTTATAAATGGTAGACATTATGGAGCTTTAAATCTATATTGAGGCTATAACACTGGTGAGTAAAACACAGCTTGAGGATTATGTGGCTATATGGTTTCCATATGCTGCCAGAATATTTTTCCTCTTGCTGGCTGGAAGAGCTGTTCGGTGAAACCTTCAGAGAGCATCTCTTATTTTTTTCACCTGATACTTCCCCAGCTGTGTCCTTGGGGAGCAGCATAAGCCTGTCCTACACTCTGTTCAGCCTCTTCCTGTCCTGGGAGAAGCCTTTTTTTGATACCTGAGCTAATAGAGAGGGCTAAACCCTTACATCCAGAAATTCCTGTAGCTAACTCAGCTACTACTGGGAATTTAAGAAAATTTTAACCCTATTTTGGGTCTCCCGTAACTAAAACTCATTTCTATCACTAACAGTACTTGTTATCTGGAGACCAGTTTAGTTTTATGTGACTTTATTACTGGTTTTACTTGCTTTGTTACATTCTATAAACCTCTTGACTTGAGATTGTTTTGTACCAATTTGCAGACTAATGTTGTTTAATGGGGGAAACTTTTGAAGGAAGAATTGAGAACCATTTCCAGTTCTTGCCTATTTTTACTGACAGGGTGTTCATATCAAGGTTAAACTACTCAACATAGCCATAGTGATGGAGTTAAATCATTAGACCTCTGCCTTGAGCCAGGTGATTCTCAGCTTTGGTTTCTATCTTGCAGAATGGAGATGTATGTATTTCAATTCTTCATCCACCTGTAGATGACCCTCAAAGTGGAGAGCTGCCATCTGAGAGGTGGAACCCTACCCAAAATGTCAGGTAATATGAATCTGATGGACAACAGTGACCTCAAAAGCCTATTATCTCTCTCTTCAAGACTAAGGCCTGTGGTGGGAGACGCTTGGGAGGGAATTTAAGACTTTGGGATTTTTTTAGGGCTTGAATCAAGTAGGAACTAGACTGAAGATACTGAAGTGCTGTGTCCTGATCTTGAGCCAACAGTGTGGAGCCTTTTGTCCTGTTCACAGGGTTTCACACACTTAAAGCAAATTATTTCAAATGCTCTAGCTTTTCCCAGGCCATGTTATCCTACACTTAGATTTTTTTCAAACTCTTAGACACCACTAGTGGAAAAGAATATTTTTGAGTATTCAGGCCCAGTAGGAATAACACTGTATATAATCTTACCTACTGTTTGCCTTCCAGTATTTGTCTCTTGTCTCCTGTCCTGGTATCTTGAGCAGTTAGACAGTTCCTGACACAAAAACCCAAAGGATTGCTGAGTATCAGAGACATTCAAGGCTGACTTCTCCACTTCTCCATTTATTTATTTTTTTTAAACACTGGCTGAATTTCATTCTCATTACAAAATGCTGCCAATAAAGAACTGACTAGGTAACAAGCCTCAACTCCTAGTTAGGAAACAGATTTGGGCATTAATTACTTATTGCACCTGCATTTTGAGCATTTCATTATATACAACCTTAAAGATTGACAGAAAACCTCTCATGGTGCTAGTTCTGAGAAACCACTCTGATTTCTGCTCTGCCTTACCATGGTCCAAGTTTTGGTTCTTACTCTCTTGGAGCATGTTGAGCTTAAGGGTGATAATTTGGGGAGAAAACATTCCTTGGCTGTATCAGCAAATGGAAATAAAACTTGTCCTTAACTGTCAGCCTGCTACCAGCATCCCTCCTTGGGCAAAATGCAGAAACACATCCTGCTAGGGTCCCATCTGGCTTTGCAAGGCTCAGCCAGGAGGCTGAAGTTGTGGGAGGGGAAAAAGCTTGTAAGGAGCTTCCTGTGTAACCCAGGGCTTCTCTTCAGCTGCTGAATTTGGTAAATTCTGCTGAGTATTGACCACTTACTACAGATAACTGTGGTTTGAAGTGTCTGAAGGGGGAAGGAATGTCATTCTTTGACTTGGGGAGCACCTGTGTTTCCACTTCTAATTGTCAAATATGCTCATGAATTTTTTTGAACACAATCAGTATGGGCTTTCCCATCACTCAGAGCTAGATGAGGCAGGCATAAGTAAATATGGCAAACTTCCAGTAAGAGGTGAAGGAATGCATCTGTGATCTGTGTGGCAGAAAACTGCTTTTCTTGCATCCTGAGTCCTGTAAAGCTGAGAAAGTGGTGGCAGGGCTTAAAGTTGAGGCTTTTTGATTCATTTTAGTTGCCCTTCTCCATATCTCCCCTCTCTCTTTTGATGTTTGCAGGCCAGAACTGAGCACAATATTCAAGATGTTGGCACATGTGTGTCTTGTGAAGATGGATGATGCCCTGCCTCATTATTGCTTTGTTTCCCTTTTGATGCCCATTTTTGTTAGGTCTCTTTTTTTTTTTGGGGGGGGGGGGGGGGGCTGCACAAGATCTGGATAGTTTCTTGTTGTGGTTTTGCCCAGCCGGAGCAAAGGGGAAGAAAACCGCGACTCCTCCCCCTCCCCCTCTCGACGGAATGCGGAGGGGATCGGAGAGGGAGGAAAAAAAAAAAGTAAAAGAGCCCGCGTAAGTTGAAATAAGAACAGTTTACTGGGGAAATTGAAGAGTAACAACTATAACAAAGACAAGGGAATATTACAAAGAAAACTGGTGAGTGATACAATTGCTCACCACCCGGGACCCGACGTAAGCGACCGCTCCCGACCGGCGACCGAGAGCCCGCGCGCCCCCCCGGAAGGGCTTATACCGGGGCAAGAGCTTATTCCGGCCAGCCCCCACCTGTACCCTGGGCATGACGGTTAGGATGGTATCGAATACCTGCTGGCCAGCCTGGGTCAGCTGTTCAGGCTGTGCCCTTTCCTGGTTCCTCACGGGAAATAACTCTATCCTGAATCAAACCAGGACATTCCACCCCTTATTCTATACCATCTACACGTCATGTCTAGGTTTACACATCATAATCACCTACATATACATAACATAGAGCAACTATAGGAATCGTGACATTCAACAGCTATCATTATACAATTTAATTCACGGATTATTCTCACCCAGAATTAAATTCCCTTGAGGCACACATTGGGTCTTCCCATCCTTACACATCACCCACCAAGTACACCCAGGTCCCTGAGCAAAAATAATCCCACGGGTGGGTTTGCCTTTACCTGAAGCAGGACACACCCAGACTGCCTTCCCTAACATGTCTTTTATATGTACCACAGGGACTTTGTCCCCTTCTACAATATGTAAGGGTCCTGATTGGGCAGGGCCAGCTCGATTGACAGATCCTCTAGAGTTGACTAACCAGGTGGCCTTTTCCAAGTGTGTATCCCAATGCTTGAAAGTTCCACCTCCTATCGCTTTCAGTGTGGTTTTCAATAACCCATTGTATCTCTCAACTTTTCCTGAGGCTGGTGCATGATAGGGAATATGATAAACCCATTCAATGCCATGCTCTTTGGCCCAGGCATCTATGAGGTTGTTCCTGAAGTGCGTCCCATTGTCTGACTCAATTCTTTCTGGGGTGCCATGTCGCCAGAGGACTTTCCTTTCAAGGCCCTGGATGGTGCTCCGGGCGGTGGCATGAGCTACAGGATATGTTTCCAACCAGCCGGTGGTCGCCTCCACCATTGTGAGCACATGGCATTTGCCTTGGCGAGTCTGTGGCAGTGTGATGTAATCAATCTGCCAGGCCTCTCCGTATTTATATTTCTGCCATCGTCCTCCATACCATATGGGCTTCAATCGTTTTGCTTGTTTAATTGTAGCACATGTCTCACACTCATGGATAACCTGTGCAATAGTGTCCAAGGTTAAGTCCACCCCTCGATCGCGAGCCCATTTATAGGTGGCATCTCTGCCTTGATGACCTGAGTTGTCATGGGCCCATCGAGCTAAAAATAACTCCCCCTTATGTTGCAAATCCAGATCTATCTGAGAAATCTTAGCAGCCTTGTCAGCTTGCTGGTTATGCAGATGTTCTTCTGTGGCCCGCTTTTTGGGTACGTGAGCATCTACATGGCGCACCTTCACAACTAGTTTCTCCATTCGAGCAGCAATGTCCTGCCATACTGGGGCAGCCCAGACGGGTTTGCCCCGTCGTTGCCAGTTGTTCTGTCTCCATTGCTGTAGCCATCCCCATAGAGCGTTTGCCACCATCCACGAATCAGTGTAGAGGTAGATCCTTGGCCATTTTTCCCGTTCAGCAATGTCTAAAGCCAACTGGATGGCTTTTACCTCTGCAAACTGGCTGGATTCACCCTCTCCTTCTGCAGCTTCTGAAATTTTGCGTAGGGGACTCCATACAGCTGCCTTCCACCTTCGATGCCTTCCCACAAGGCAACAAGAGCCATCAGTAAACAGGGCATACCGCTTCTCATCTTCTGACAGTTCATCATACGATGGGGCCTCGTCAACACGTGTCACCTTCTCTGGTGATATTTCACCATTTTCACACTCTGGCCAGTTTGTGATCACCTCCAGGATTCCAGGGCGACTGGGCTTCCCTATGCGAGCTCGTTGTGTGATCAGTGCGATCCACTTACTCCATGTAGCATCAGTTGCATGATGCGTAGGGAATGCCTTCCCCTTGAACATCCAGCCCAGCACCGGCAGTCGAGGTGCTAGGAAAAGTTGTGTTTCTGTGCCAATCACTTCTGATGCAGCTTGAACTCCTTCATATGCTGCCAGTATCTCCTTCTCGGTTGGAGTGTATCGGGCCTCGGATCCTCTGTATCCCCGACTCCAGAACCCAAGGGGTCGGCCTCGACCCTCCCCAGGTGCTCTCTGCCAAAGACTCCAAGTAGGGCCATTCTCCCCAGCTGCAGTGTAGAGCACATTTTTAACATCTGGTCCTGTCCGGACTGGCCCAAGTGCCATTGCATGAACAATCTCCTGTTTAATTTGTACAAAACTTTGTTGCTGCTCAGAACCCCATTCAAAATCATTCTTCTTCCGTGTCACACGGTAGAGGGGGCTAACAATCATACTATAATTTGGAATATGCATTCTCCAAAAACCCACAACACCTAGGAAAGCTTGTGTTTCCTTTTTGTTAGTTGGTGGAGACATGGCTGCAATCTTGTTTATCACCTCTATTGGAATATGACGACGTCCATCCTGCCATTTTACTCCTAAAAACTGGATCTCCTGTGCAGGTCCTTTGACTTTACTGCGTTTAATGGCAAAGCCAGCCTTTAGAAGAATTTGAATTATTTTCTTTCCTTTATCAAGGACTTCCACGGCTGAGTCACCCCACACCACAATATCATCAATGTATTGCAGACGTTCTGGGGCCTCACCCTCCTCCAGCGTGGCCTGGATCAGTCCATGGCAGATGGTGGGGCTGTGTTTCCACCCCTGGGGCAGTCGATTCCAAGTATACTGCACCCCTCTCCAAGTGAAAGCAAACTGAGGCCTGCACTCTTTTGCTAAAGGGATTGAGAAGAATGCATTGGCAATATCAATGGTGGCATACCATTTGGCTGCCTTGGACTCCAATTCGTATTGGAGTTCCAACATGTCTGGCACAGCTGCGCTCAGCGGCGGTGTGACTTCATTCAGGCCACGATAGTCTACTGTCAGTCTCCACTCTCCAGTAGACTTTTGTACCGGCCATATAGGGCTGTTAAAGGGTGAATGAGTTTTGCTGATCACCCCTTGGCTCTCCAATTGGCGAATCAACTTATGAATGGGAATCACTGAGTCTCTGTTGGTGCGATATTGCCGACGGTGCACTGTTGTGGTTGCAATTGGTACCTGTTGCTCCTCAACCTTCAGCAAACCCACAACAGAAGAGTCCTCTGAAAGGCCAGGCATGCTGGATAATTGTTCAGTCTCTTCTGCCTCCACTGCAGCCACACCAAAGGCCCATCTGTATCCTTTTGGGTCCTTAAAATACCCTCTCTTAAGATAATCTATACCTAAGATGCATGGAGCTTTGGGGCCTGTCACAATAGGATGCTTGTGCCAATTTGTGCCAGTCAGACTCACTTCAGCTTTTAATACAGATAGCTGTTGAGATCCCCCTGTCACTCCAGAAATACAAATGGATTCTGTCCCTTTAAAATTTGATGGCATCAGAGTACATTGTGCACCGGTGTCCACTAAAGCCTTGTATTCTTGTGGATTTGATGTGCCAGGCCAACGAATCCACACAGTCCAATAAACCCGATTATCCCTTTCCTCCACCTGGCTGGAGGCAGGGCCTCCCTAATACTGGTCATCGCAGTCATCATTTACTGTTTCCCACGAAACACCAGAGGTCCCCTCGAGGGAATCAGAATTGAAATCAACCCTCCTATCTTGTCTAGGGGGTTGCTCACTGGAAACTGGAGCGACATTCCTCCAAGGAGAGTTACTTCTTTTAACCCTTCCTTTACGCAACTCCTGTGCCTGTGCTCTTGGAGTAGATGGGGTAGGTGGCCTATCACACTTGCTCATATTCTCTCCTTGGTCCTGTGGATGGGACCGCGAAACATCCTGGGGTGTATACTCCTTATGTTCCTGCTCTTGAGCACGGGGACGCTTATTCTTAAAAGCTTGAGTACTGGCAGGTGGAGAGCGATACATGAATTGGTCAAACTTCCGTGACATTTTCTCTACAGCTGACACAACAGCCTGTAGGGAACAAGGCACATTTTCTTCATATTGCCGAAGTTGAGCGGCTAGTTGTTCCACCGTTTGCCTCTCATCTTCTTTCCAGGAGATAACTGCCAACGAACTGGCATAGTTTGGTGGTGCACTTCGTAGGAACTTTCGCCACATAACTCGTGTGCATTGAATTTCATCTGGGTCTGTGGGTGCATAGTCATTATAAATAATCTCCAGCACAGCTAACTCCCTCAAATATTGAATGCCTTTCTCCATGGTGGTCCACTTACTTGGGGGGCTTGTAATATCTTCCTTGAAGGGGTATCTTTCCTTCACACCCAACAAAAGTCGCCTCCAGAGGCTGAGGATTTGTGACGGTCTTCCCATAGCCTTATCAATGCCCCCGTCCCGGGACAAGGAGCCCAATTGCCTGGCTTCTTTGCCCTCTAAGTCCAAACTGTGGGCTCCATTTTCCCAGCATCGGAGCATCCAGGTGATAATGTGCTCACCTGGGCGACGGCTGTAATCTTTTCGCACATCTCGCAGTTCGCTCAGGGACAAGGATCGGGTGATTATCTCTGGCTCTGGCTCTGACTCTTCCTCCCGTTCCTGTGATGACACTGGTTCATCTTCATCCCTCCCAAGGCGAACTGATTTTTTTATGTGTTTCTTTTTCTGGACAGGAGCAACTGACACTGCCACAGGTTGATCCTCTGCCACAGGTTGATCCTCTGATTCAGGATCAGTGTCTGCTGTTGGAGTTAGGGCAGCAACAGCATCAGTTGCCTCAGTTTGAATGGCCACAGTGGTTGCTAGGGTGGCATTCCTAATCTGTACAAGTAAAAAACTCTTCCAATACCTGTTCATATTCTTCTGTATATCAATCCCTCCGTAGCTGCCCAACCTCATAACAGTCTGGAAAACACATTTCACAACTCTACCCAAGAAAAACACCCTACCTAGAGGACAGAACAATAAAACTACAACGGCTGGGACATCCCAAGTGTGTTCGGAATTGTCAAAAGCTATTGCAGTTAACTTGAATGAGTAAGGGAGGATGGAAAAAATAGAAAAATTACGTACCTCCATTTTTCCTATGAACTGGGTGTCATTACTGTCACTACATTCTGAAAATAAATGTCCAAGTTGCCGAAATGCCAACCAAGTCATGTACAAGTATTGGCCTAGCTCCACACCCAGTGATACAACCATACCATAAGCCAGTAACAACCAGTACATCAGAACGAGTGCTTTCGTCCCTTTTCCAAAGGACATAAACACTATCAGAGAGAATACATAGTGCATATGACAAATTATGGGCCAACAGCAGTTAAGCAAATACATCAACATTGTGACAATTCTTTCAGCCTACTGTGTCTTATTTCAACCCTGCGGGCCCCACGTTGGGCGCCAATAATGTCGTGGTTTTGCCCAGCCGGAGCAAAGGGGAAGAAAACCGCGACTCCTCCCCCTCCCCCTCTCGACGGAATGCGGAGGGGATCGGAGAGGGAGGAAAAAAAAAAAGTAAAAGAGCCCGCGTAAGTTGAAATAAGAACAGTTTACTGGGGAAATTGAAGAGTAACAACTATAACAAAGACAAGGGAATATTACAAAGAAAACTGGTGAGTGATACAATTGCTCACCACCCGGGACCCGACGTAAGCGACCGCTCCCGACCGGCGACCGAGAGCCCGCGTGCCCCCTAGAAAAGCTTATTCCGGGGCAAGAGCTTATTCCGGCCAGCCCCCACCTGTACCCTGGGCATGACGGTTAGGATGGTATCGAATACCTGCTGGCCAGCCTGGGTCAGCTGTTCAGGCTGTGCCCTTTCCTGGTTCCTCACGGGAAATAACTCTATCCTGAATCAAACCAGGACATTTCTCCAACCAGCTCAATGTACTGTCAGTACAGCCAAAGACAAAACTTTACAGTGGAGAGCAAAAATGTGCTAGGAGAGATCTAGACCTACCTCTAAAGATGGCTCAGAGAGGCTATGATGTGGATAGCAGCTGGAATAGAAGAAACTATCCTTTTTCAATGAGGTAACAGGATGTGCTGTTTGAGAGCACCAGCAAGTCCACATCATGTCTGTTTTTGATGGAATTCATCTGTGTCTGAGCCTTCTGGTGATACATGGAGAGAAAAAGGCACTTATCAGGTCTATTTGCTTAAGCCTCTGCTTGGCTGCCCTTCCCTGCTGGTAAGGAGATGTGGAGGGACTCGCTCTGAAGACAATACTATAAACACTTAAACTAGCTCCCTGCTCCCCAGAATGGGGTAGGGGATGTAAGAAAGCAGAAGGCAGGCTAGAAATCCCCATGCTTCATACAATCTAACAGAACAACCTCATCTGAGAAAGAAACCAACCCCTGACGATATTGCAGAACGTCAGTCTCTATCCAATGCAGGTCACATCTGATGCTGAGGGTGTTTCCAGTCCCATGTGGTCGATTTTTTTTTTTTTTTTGTGGCTTCAGTCCTGTCAGATCCCATGTGCTTGGTCCCTTCCTATTACTGTCCCTTGTTGATCCACAGTAGTAGGGTCTGAGTTGGAGCAAACTGTCCAGCTCCTAAAGTATTGACAGTGATGGAGTTGATCTAAGGTGCTGGTTGGGAATGAAGAGTGCAGAGAGTCTTGTCTCTAACAGACAGTTGCCATAGTGTGTTTAAGTAGCTTTGCAGTGACTTTGGAGTCTAGGGCACAACAGTGGAAATCTGCTTCTCCTCCCTTGTTGTTGGAAGTGTGGTGGAACAGATGCTACATCCAGACATGAGTTCCTGTCCTTGGCCTTCTGTCCTTGCTCTCTGGTAAAGCTGCTGCAATGGTGCTGGAGCTGGCATGCTGCCTTTACAACCTGTTTGCTGAAAATCAAAGGCTTTTAAATTAATTCTTGAGATGAAGTATAAGACTTCATCTTCTGCCCATCATTCTGATCTGACCAGACAGTTTTTTTTCCAGAGCTGTTGTGTTCTTTTCCTAGTGAATTATATTATTTGGAAAAGAAATTGTTCAAGACTCTCCCAATAGCTGTGCTGAACAGTGTGGCCAGACACAAGTGTTCAGTTTCAAAAACCTTTCAAGAAACTCAGCATCCAAATGACCAAGCATTTCCTGGAATTGTATCCCAGATAGATGATCTGGGAGATGTGCTCAGCATATGTTGCTCTGCACATGCCCCTGAATCAATGCAAAACAGCTGAGACTGTAGTCTGCTTTCATCAACTTCTGCAAAACAGTTGCTATGTGCTACTGTACTTAAAGATCTATTCCTTGTCTTCTATTTAATTCAAAACCTATTGCCACAGGGCCACCTCAGACGGGTGAAGCTGTTGTAGTAGCTCTGGGTAGGTGACTGGATGATGGCACTCACTGTTGAGCTTCTGTGCTGGTCATGGCACTGAGGAGGAAAAGGATGAATCTCAAGTGCAAAGGGTTGTAGGTAATGCAGGAGAAGGATCTGGTTGAGGGAGGTGGGATTTGCTCCTGGTGAAGGGCAGCTACCTGGCTCTGGGATGCTGCTAGGAATCCAGTAAGGGGGGCTGGCTGTTGGGGGTTATGTGACTGGCTTGTGCTGGCTTTGATTATCAGCAGCCAAATTCTGCTGGGCGCTTGGCAGCTTGCCCGAGTATTGAAAAACATCTGCCTTGTCTTCCCTTCGCTGTGCTCCAGTGCTGCTACAGTAGCCTTGGTGATGCAGGAGCTGAGGAGATGAGATCTGCCCACAGCTTCAACTTCTTAATACCAAGTGGGGCAGGGAAAGCCTTATCTGATATCTTTGGGTCATAGTGGTCCTTTTACCTACATAGGACAGGCAAAGATCCCAGCTTTCTGCTGGGGGACTGAATATCACAGGAACAGGCTCACTAAGCAGATTTTTAGCCCTGCACTGTCTATGGGAGAATTCTGGTCTGACCTGAGCTTTGCTTTGCTGATGAGGCACAAGCATGTGCACAGACATGAGGATCTATAGTCAGATCAAATTCTTGAGGTTTTATGACCTTCCCTACACTGATAGCCAGGGTCTGAGGTTCATAAATACCTGTTCCCACTTCAAATATTATCCTTAGCTTAAGATTTGACTTGATACAAGTTTCTGATGGATCACCAAGTCATCAGAATCTGGGGGTATGTTCGCTCTGACTCTGTTGTTGTTACCTTTTTCAGGACTATCTTACTGAGTGTAATCTCTTTGCTTAATGAGCCCAACACATTCTCTCCTGCCAACGTGGATGCATCAGTCATGTTCAGGAAATGGAGGGATAGTAAAGGAAAAGACAAGGAGTACGCTGAAATCATAAGGTAAACCTTGCTGGGTGTGATGCTGGGCTACTAGCCTCCTGCTTTGAGTCCTGTAAAACAGGATGCTTGCAAAATTTGCTTCAACCAGCTTCTCGCTGTGGTTGCTACTTTGGAAATGAACTGTATTGTTTTATTCTAAGTCCACACTTCTGGTCCCTTTAGGATTTTCAGCACACAGAAGCAGCACAAGCTTGTGGAGCAGGAAGGACTGGGTTTGATCTGTCTTTAGTCTAAAAAAAGAACAATTTAATCTGGCGTGATGCTCTGCAAAACCTGTCATTGACTGCGAGTAAATCCCAGATCAAGTTCCCACTTGCCTTTGAACTCTGCCTGCATTGCCTGGGATGTGATTCAAACCAACTGCATCCTACCAATTCTGTGGGGCAATGAGTGCAGAGAGTCTAGCTGGGGGATTGTCTTCATCCCCCCAGCTCCCTTGCCTTTGACGGAGCTGGATGTCCTTAGAGTTCAGCAGAGTGGGAGGGCGGCAGGGATGAAGGGGGAGGCTGATGCTGGGGTCAGTAGGTTGCCTTGGACAATCTCTGACCAGCCCTTCTGTAGCAAATGGAATGAAGTTTGCTCTGGCAGGTCTCTGACATGGAGGCCTGTCTGATAACCTGCTAGAAACCCCCTTGGGGGGCTCCCAAGCCCTGGGGCTATGGGAACTAAATCTGTTTCTAATGTTGCTTCAGCCAAACATCGGCTCTCCTGACTCAAGATGGTGGTCAGCAGAAGGGGAGGCGTGGAGCTGCTGGCACATGGCCTTGCTCACCTTGTGTCTTCCTCCCCGCAGGAAACAAGTTTTGGCTACCAAAGCCGAGGCAGAGAAGGATGGCGTGAAGGTCCCCACTACACTGGCAGAATACTGCATCAAAACTAAAGTGCCTTCCAATGACAACAGTTCAGATTTGCTTTATGACGACTTGTATGATGATGACATCGATGATGAAGATGAGGAGGAGGAAGATGCCGAGTGTTATGATGATGATGATTCTGGCAACGAGGAGTCGTGAAGTCGTGACCTGCTCCCTCTATGCCCCTGTACTGCCCTGCCGACTCAGGCCAGAAGGGAGCAGCGGTAACCTAGCAGCAGTCCAGCAAAAAAGTGTGTGTGTGGGGAAGGGGTCTAAAAATACAAAAAAAAAAAAAATCAAAAAAACCCCAAAACACTTTTTGTCTCCTGTTGTATGGATCTGTTTGCTCTTTTTTTTATGGACCTCTTAGAGACCCTCCACAGAATGTCTGAATTCTTGCATTCTTAACCCTTTCTTCACTGTATTACAATTTCTTTTTGAGAAAAAAAAAATCCCCTTTTCACTTTACGAAACGCTCACAGCAAACCAGGTTTGCTCGCATTTAGATTCTTGAATTAAGTAGTCTTGCATAGATATGTTTAATGTATTTAAGGCTGGGAAAAAACCTGTTGGAAGCTGGGTTTTCAAGAGCTCAAGTGCTGCATTTACTGGGAAGAAAAAAAATCCACACAGAGCAAATTGCCAAGGTTTAGCTGCTCCATTTACAATAATAGTGTGTGTACATTTATTTAGCCTTGTGGTGGTGGCTTTTCCTTTGAGGTGTGGGGCAGAGAGTGTATGGCTACTGGGTGTTGAGCTTGATGGGATGTCACTGAAAGGTACAGTATCCCTTTTCAGTCTGCTCAAGTTAGGAAAGAGCTGGCCCCTGGAGCCCCAGAGGCCACAGTCAGTTTTGTCTCTGAAAAATACTTGTGATATAAACCCTAAAATAAACACTTAACACTTCATGTCTGTACAACTGAGCCCTGGGTTGCTATTTCTTTATTTAATTATATTTTTGTTTTCAGACTAGGTTGGGATTGAAAAAAAGTTCAGTTTAGGCTGTGCTGCTGAGATTTGCCACCAGCTGATTCTCTCCCATGGGAGGAGAAAACCCTTGCCGCCTCCCAGGGGCAAGTGTTTATCCCATTTGGCAATGGAAGAGATTACTAGCCTCCTGCCCCAGGGCTGGCTACCAGCCCCTGCTTCCCACAGCCCAACTTGAGTGCTGCCCTGAGCCTGCTTGCTGCTGCTGCTGGAGTCTGTCAGTTGATAAATGTGGCCCTGCAAGGTTGGCAGGAGCCCAAAGCTGCTTTTGGTGCCTGCTTGGGCTGGGCTGGGCTGGGCTGGGCTGGGCTGGGCCTGGTTGCTGCTGAGGCATGGGGCAGAGGGGATGGATGTGTGCTGGGCTCGCAGCCGGGGGGGGGTGCTGGGAGAGAAGGCTGGCAGTAGGGCTGTTCAGCAGCAGCTTCAGCCAGCACATTGAGCTCAGCTCCTGCATGTTTTTGGGAGCTCTTGCCAGAGCTTTAGGCCCTTCCCTAGTGAGCGAGCAAGGTGTCCTGCATGCTTGTGTCTGCAGAACCTTCTTCCCCTCTCCTTCAACACTCTCACTCCCTCACAGCATGCTTGCCTTGTTCAGCTGTGGTGTAGTGGCCTGAATTCACCTTCCATGTGATCCCTTGATGGGCAGCCAACCCTGATCTTAGCCCTGGCACCTCCGGGAGCAGATCTGAGATGCTGGCCCTGCTATTGGGTGAGACCCTCCATTCCCCCAGGTACAGAGGTAGTTGCCTGAGCCTGCAGCTCTGATGAGGGTATTTCTTTAATACCCTCCCCTTCCTATATCTCAGGGTTTTCAATGGTGCATCACCAGCTGCAGTCCCTCAAGGGAGCTTTGGTGGGAGTAAACTTTCTGCAATCAGCTTGGTGTCACCAGGAGCAGGATAAGAGTGAGCAAAGCTCCAAGTGTACTGCATTGGAGGGAGAAGAGGGGAAAGAAAGCCCAGGGGGAGGGGAGGAAGGCTGGTGGGGCTCTTCAAAATGTTGCTTGGCTGGGATTTACTGTGGCAGGGACAGGTGATGCACCCCTCTGCCCCTGCAGAGCCAGGGCAGCCTGAGGGTGGTGTTACCTTCTCCTCAGTGCTCCCTGTGATGTTCCCTTCCTTCTTGCATGTTACCTGGGGAGGAGGAGGCAGTTGGCCCCCTCCCAAAGGGTCTCCCACTGGTTCTTTCAGCTCAACCTTCCACTGATTGACTTGGCCCCTGGTGCTTTTTTGTTTTGGAGTTGGCAGCAGGAGCTCCTCTGCATCTAGCGATGGGGTAGGGCATACCCTGGCTTCGCCCCAGCCCCATGAGGACAATGCCAGTGCTGGCCAAGGGGTCCCTGGCACTCCTGGATGGGTCTCGGACAGGGCCACTAACCTCCAGCTTTCGGGGGGCAAAGGAGCAGAGTGTGGCATTTTTGGCTGTGCTGATGAATTGGCTTGAAATGAGAATACTGCATCTTCCAGGATTTCCCTTGTATTTTTTACCACCTTCACTGTATACTCTCCAATGACTTGTATTTTCAAGCTTGATATAAGGTGCATTATCATGATTTTTCTGTTCTCCTTTTTTAAAGACAAAAAGCGACTTTATTTTGAGAGCTCCACTAACCAGACTAATTTTTCCTCACTATCCTGTGCAGTGTTATTGTTTGTTGACGTGCTGGTTTCCTTTTTTTCTTTTTTTTTTTTTTAAATACAAACTGAAGTAAAAGGGTTTGGGGGATTTTTAAAACTATTTAAGAGATTGTGGGAAAAAAGTTTACTTGATCTGAGTATTCTGGAATTTTTTCTTGATTTTTTTCTCCTGTCTCAGCCAATATTAGCATTTATATTTGCAACTACAACCCCCTCCAAATGCAGTTTTCTACCATTCTGAAACCAGAAGCGTACACTAGATTTCTAGTAGTTTTCTTAGCTGAAATCCCATATGATCCATGAAATCCATATAATTTACCAGAAATAATTACTTGCTGCATTTTTTTGTGTTGTCTTTCCCTTCAGTAGTTATATTTTTTTCTTTTCTGCACATCTGTCCATTAATAAAAATGTGAAATTAAAAGAACCTTGCAATGTTGTTACTAAACACATGAAGGAAAAGATGGTTATCAGGGGAAGTCAACATGGATTCACCAAGGGGAAATCCTGTTTGACCAACCTGATAGCCTTCTATGAGTGCATAACCAGCTGGCTAGATGAGGGGAGAGCAGCGAATGGCATCTACCTTGACTTCACCAAGGCTTTTGACACTGTCTCCCATAACGTCCTCATCAGAAAGCTTAGAGAGTGTAGCTTGGATGAGTGGACAGTGAGGTGGATCGAGAGCTGGCTGAATGACAGAGCCCAGAGGGTGGTGATCAATGGCACAGCATCGAGTTGGAGGCCTGTGGCCACTAGAGTTCCACAGGGATAGGTTCTAGGGCCAGTCTTGGTTAACAACCTGGATGAGGGAGCAGTGTACCCTCAGCAATTTTGCTGATGCCACCAAACTGGGAGGACTGGCTGATTCCCCAGAAATATGAGCCAGCAATGTGCCCTCATGGCCAAGAAGGCCAATGATATCCTGGGATGCATCAAGAAGAGTGTGGACAGCAGGTCAAAGGAGGTTCTTCTCCCTCTCTACTCTGCCCTGCTGATGCCTCAAAGATGCAAAGTCCAAAACCAGAACAAGGTTTACACAACACATTACATGTTTTTCATTCTTTCCCTGAGCAACTGCTGATGCCTGCCACAGGCCACAGATATTTATTAGGTGAGGTATTTCTCACATTTTAACCTGCATAACATTAATTCAGTCAGTTACAATTACATAGTATTTGCCCCATAGTTCTGTCAAATCCCCAACACACACAAAAGACAGGGCTCAAAACAAACCAGCAAATGAAAAGCTTCTGTCAAAGGCCCCAACTTTATTATACCACTAGAGAATCTTGTAATTTAATCAAGGCCGGTTCATATCACTACACACCAAAAGCCAAAGTTTTCTCCTTGTAAAGATGAATCAGAACTATCATAGAATCATAGAATGGTGTCAATTCAGTTTTATATGTACACTGTAAAATATGAAAATAAATAATTCCCTGCTGAAAAACATCTGTAGGTTACTTTGTTTTAGGAATTAACTCTGCTTTAGTATCACCCATTTTACCCTAGCTGACCAGGTCTAGTAACTTTTGGCAGTAACAGTAGCATTGACATTCATCTATAATCCAAAGATCTTTAAGTATCTGCCTGAAAGTTAACTGAAACTGGTTCTTAAAGACTTATACTCACTGGAGTTATACTAAACATGAGCCAGCAATGTGCCCTCGTCGACAAGAAGGCCAATGGCATTCTGGGATGCATCAAGAAGAGTGTGGGCAGCAGGTCAAGGGAGGTTCTTCTCCCCCTCTACTCTGCCCTGGTGAGGCCTCATCTGGAGTCCTGTGTCCAGTTCTGGACTCCTCAGCTCAAGAGGGACAGGGAAGTGCTGGAGAGAGTCCAGCGCAGGGCCACCAAGATGATCAAGGGTATAGAACATCTTTCATACAAGGAAAGGCTGCGGGAACTGGGGCTGTTTAGTCTGGAGAAGAGGAGACTGAGGGGTGATCTTAACATTTTGTTCTGGTTTAGCAAGGGGCAGCTTTTGGCTTAGTAACAGGGGGAGCGGGTTGCGGTGAAGACCCAGTAACGAGTTTGCGGACTCTCCCCTGGCTCCTGGGTTCACACCCACCTCCGGCCCGGCTGGGCCAATCTGGCGCCTCTGCGATCACTATTTAGGGGACGATAATTCGGAATGCGAGGCAGGAGGTGTATGAGTGACACAAGATGGAAGCGACCACGCGGACCCTTCAGCCAGAGAAGGAGGAAGGAAGGAGAAGTAATAGACCAGAGACCCCTCTGCAAGCCGTGGCGAGAATGCAAGCTGTGCCCCTGCAACCTATGGAGATCCATGGCAGGACCGAGAGTTATCAGCAGCTCCATGTGAGTGAGCCCGGACAGGCGAGGGACTGTGTAGGGAGGCGGCCATGGCCCAGGCCGTGTTGGAGAGCCTGCATGTCGCAGAGCAGCCCCACACAAGAGGCAGAGAGGAGCTGCAGCCTTTGGAATAAGTGCGCGTCGGAGCAGCCCGTGCAGGTCTGCCATGCGTGTGAGTTACCCCATGGACTTGCAGGGAGGACTGGTGTGGAGTTCACCCGTCCTGAGGAGGGACAAACGGCAGAAGCTATCGGGAACAGACTAACTGAAACCCCCACTGCCTGCCCCCCCGAACCGTTCAGGGGGGGACAGGGTAAAAACCCCGGGATCAGGGCTCTGAGCCCGGGAAGAGGGGAGGTGTGGCGGGAAGGTGTTCTTAAAAAGGCTGGTTGGACTCTTCATTGATGTATTACTCTGTGTTGTTTCATTTTGGTTATGTTTTGGGTTTTTGGGGGGTATGTTTTAGTTGACGTTGCATTAAATTATTTTTCTGTTTTCTTCCCCAAACCAAGTGGCCTGGTCTGTTTTGTCCTGAACCTTAAGCGGCAATTAAGCTCTCCCTGCCCTTGAGCAATTCTCAGCTGATGTAGAGCTTTACACTAATATGTGCTAATAAACCTTATACTAACTTATCGCAATAGTATAAAGCTTATTTTTCAGACAGGACGAAATTCACACAAGCTGTAAAAGGTCACGCTTATCTCCTCACACAATACCTCCGGGGTCCTCCAACTTCCTTGAGGGCAGAAACTGGTTCTGCGAGGGGCCAAGCGATATCTGAAGATCAGGGGTGAGAAAGCCTCAGGACTTATCAGCCTTCATCTCCCAAGGCCCCAAAGGCCATCACCGGAGAGACAGCGAAATCGGGGACAGGTTGTGTCTTTGTATAGGCGGATAATGTCATCATATGATTTTGTAACTTTGTAACAAATATAAGTCAAGCAAGTTGCCGAGTCCGGGGGCGCACGTTTGTGGTGGAGTGATCCCCCGTGCACCCGGCGCCGAATAAACATACCTTCTTTATAACTCTTTGAGTTATAGAGTTTGATTCCGCAAGTCATTTTGGCACCCCAGATGGGACGCGCTCTGCTCGGCTGCAAGAGCAACTGAGGAACGGACGTCCTAGCCGCGGCCCGAGTCTTTTTCTTCGGAGGAACTCCGCTCCCAGCCGCTCACTGCGGGAGCAGACAACGACCATCTATCCTGCGGACAAGGTATGTGAAAGAGGGAAAGGGACCACGGTCGGGGCGATCGGTAAGTCGCGCAGAGACGTCTGGCGCACGACAGAGTCCCCATGTACGCGTAAGTTGGGAAGAATCTCGGCATTGGGGGGGGGGTTACCTGGTTTTCATAACTCAGAGGCCCCAGTCAGCATTGGGGGGGGTTACCTGGTTTTTCGTAACTCAGAGGCCCTGTCATGGTTTGACATGACAGCCTTTTCTGGTAAGGGGGAAGGGGCTGCAAAGATGGCTCCTGCAAGAAGTTGCTTACAACTCTCCCCAGCTCAGAGCCAGACCCACTTCTGGGGCTGAGCCAATTAGACGCCTCCACGATCACTTTTTAAGAAGAAGCCGGAAGGGGAGGTGTCTTCCTCCATCTTCTTTTCTTTCTTCTGCCCCTTCTTCTTTCTTCTGGCTGGTGGTGGTGCACGGAGTAGGAACGGTGAGAGAAACAACCATGCGGACTCCAAGGTCAGTGATGAAAGGGAGGAGGTGTGCTGGAGCAGAGACTCCCCTGCATTCTATGGAGAGAGCTGGTGAAGCTGAGATTTATTTTCATTTCTTTAAAGACCCCACATCAGCGGGAGAGACTCATTTTGCTAATGCTGACCCCGGACCAGGGGCAGCGATTCACTTCATTAAAGGCCCCGAGCCAGGGACAGTGACCATGGCCGGAGGAGGCCTTGTCCCGAAGGAGGGGCCCTTTATCACTATGGCCGGAGCAGGCCGTGTCCCGAGGAAGGGACTCAATATCCACAGCTGCAACTGTGGGGAGGAACCCACGACAAAGCAGCTCATTAAACTTATGCCCAGAAGAGGCCTTGTCCCGAGAGAGGGACCCTGCATCTGCAGAAACTGCAACTGTGGTGAAGAATCCATGCCAGAGATATTCACCAAGGACTGCGTCCCGTGTGAGGGACCCTGTATCGGCAGAAGCCGCAGCTGCTGGGAACAACCCACACCAGAGAAGTTTGTTAAGGACTGTGTTCCGGGGGAGGAACCCCGTGTTGGAGCAGGGGAAGAATGCCAGGAGTCATCCTCATCTGAGAAGACAGAAGCGGCAGAGCCCATCTGTGAGAGACTGACCACATCCCCCATTCCCTGCCCCCCTGAGCCATTGGGAGGGGGAGGAGGTAGAGATATCGGGAGCAGTGAGCTGGGCCCGGGAAGAAAGGAGGGATGGGGGAGGGAGATCTTAAAGTCCTGGTTGTAATTTTCTCATCATCCTACTCCCTTTTCTTTTTTTTTTTGCTTTTATTCTGTTCTGTTTCTTGTAGAATAAACTTTCCTACTTTCCTCTCTAAGTCGAGTACTGGAGTCTGTTTTGCCCAGAACCATAATTGGCAGTGAGCCCTCCCTGCCCTTGTCTCAATCCACAACAATCTTGCTTATCTTTTTACTCCCATTTCGCTGGGTCCTCCGCCATCTTAACGAGAGTGGGGGTGAATGGGGGCACCGAGCGAGAGACTGTCGTGGTGCTGCTGTGCTAGCTGGGCCAAACCACGACAGGCCCCAACTGGCATTGGGGGGGGGGGTTACCTCGTTTTCGTAACTCAGAGGCCCCAGTCGGCATTGGGGGGGGGTTACCTGGTTTTTCGTAACTCAGAGGCCCCAGCCGACATTGGGGGGGGGGTTACTTGGTATTTGTAACTCAGAGGCCCCAGCCGAGATTCGGATGGTTACAGGGCGAATTCGCATGACATCTTGGTTTTAGTTTGCAGCTGCGGAAGGGATAACAACTGGTATAATAATAATAATAATAATAATAATAGTATTGTGGCGTTGGAAGTACCCGGGCTTATTTGTATTTAAGATAAACGGATATTGTAAAGTTGTGATGTGTGTGTGTATTGAGCGTTAAATGAATGAGACGCAGTCTGACTGCGAAGCGAGTGTGGAGTCCTTATCCGCGGTTCCGTATCTCCGCGAGGAGACCGGCCGGAGACGGATGAAGCGTGTCAAGTAATTGTAGTGTTTGTTAACTTGTCTACATACGTTTTATGTGAACTAAGGGAGCCAAGAAATATTTTAATAGTACTGTTTTACACTATCAAGGTAGAAGATAAGGAACGTGAACGAGTTTGCCGGTGGTTTCAGCTTCCCGGTGTTAATGCATTAACGAAAACTTTATAGTGCCCTGGGGGGGTGGGGAGAGGATCCCGCCCCAAACAGGAGGATCCGGAGTATATAAATATCAGGGAATATACTTAACTTTTGTGTGTAAATTATACAACGGAGAAGCAAGAACTCCATCCACTGCCCCCATTAGAAATTCCCTGTTTGAAACTCCCCGTTTGGAACATGCTGGGTGGGTAAAACTGAAGCGTACTTTTTGCTAGAATATATAACTGTAATAGCATTGGAAGGGATGGTGACTACAATAAGCATTGGTGCTGGTGTCCTGAGTGTGAAGAACACATAGCTGAGATTACAACCGTGTTTTGTGGTTGGGGGTTGGGATTACCTATTTTGAGAAACATTTCAGAGAAAGAGTTACAAAGAGTAATTGGAGAATATAGGAAAATAATGGGAAACTCTTCAGAGCGTGAGAGCCGAGAAAAGTCCATTAGGATGCATATTGGCACATTGGAAAGATCTTGTGGGGACTAGGGGTACAGAAAGTAAAAAAACACTTATACTGCAACCAATGGTGGCCGCTCTATAAATTAGACGATGGGGAGAAGTGGCCTCAAAATGGAACTCTGGATTATAATACCCTCCTATAGTTAATGTTGTTTATAAGGAGGGAAAGAAAATGGGATGAGGCTTCTTATGTGGACATGTTTTTCGCTCTGAGAAATCACCCAGAATGGCAGCAGGATTGTGGGTTAGCTCCTCTCCAAGATCCCCTGATACTGGCCCTAGAACGAGAAAACAAGGGAAAACTGAAAAGGTGCTGTTCATCCTGCAGTGTCGGACAACGCTGCACCAATAGAGATAAGGTGTATCAGGCAAATGATTTAGAAAGCCTGGAAGGCTATATACCTCCCTCCATGCCCCCTCCTGATGAAAGAGGGGCAGAAGTAATAAAACAGAAAATGAGGATGGAATATATGGGTCCTCAGGGGACAGGGAATATGGGCGTGCCTACTGGCAGTCAGGGCCCTCTCCCAACAATGAGTATAAATATGAATGACAGAGGAACTTTATCTGGCCCTGGGATAGGTCCTGGCCCTTCTGTAGGACCTGATAGGGCTATAAATATGGAAACACCACCGATACCAGACAAAGGAACAGTGAAAAATGAGCCACAGGGCCCTGGTTTCAGCCCCATTACATCAAGGACTCGGAGTAAAGTGGGTCCAATAATTCAAGCTCCGCTGAGACAGGCGATGAGCCCAATGGGACCCGCAAAAATAAAGGTTCCTTTTACCACTAATGACTTAGATTCCTGGAAGGAAACAGTAAGAGATTACCGAGAGGACCCTATAGGCATTGCTAAAAGGTTTGATATGATTCTTAAAACTTTAGATCCAGACTAGAGAGACATAGATGCTATGTTGGATGCACTGACCGAAACAGAAAGGCTGTTGGTATTGAAAACTGCAAAAACACAAGTACAGGCACAAATTACAGGAGGGACACTAGTGGGACGGACAGTTGATCAGTGTATACCTTTGACAGACCCAGGGTGGGATCCAAATGATCGTGATGATTATCAGCAGTTACAACAATATCAACAGTGGATAAAGTATGGGTTGGAAAATGCGATTCCTAAAACTATAAATTGGTCAATGCTATATGCCATAAGACAAGGCCCTTCTGAAACCCCTTCAGAATTTTTAGACAGAATAAGACTTGCTATGCGTAAATATACTCCTCTGGACCTGTCGGCCGAAGTAGGCCAGCAACAGCTAATATCCTTGTTCATAGGGCAGTCATGTGATGATATCCAAAGAAAACTGCAAAAATTAAGAGGGGCAGATGCACGGGATATAGAAAGGTTAATTGAAGAAGCATGGAAGGTCTTTGGGAATAGGGAAAGTGACAAGGACAGGAGAATGGAACAAAGAATTATAGCAACTGTGGCAGCTCTGGAACAGAGATCACAAAGAAGAGAGCTGCTGAGACTGTACTCTGTACTGTAAAAAAAAGGGGACACTGGAAAAAGGAATGCCCCAAGGGGTTCAAGGGGAGCTACGATGGACGAAGAGGGAGACCTGCAATAGCCCACTTAAAGGAGGACAATTGACGGGGACCTGGGGAGTCTACCCTGGCAGATCCACTGGTTACACTAAAGCTAGGGAAAAATGAAAAACAAGTGGAATTCCTAATAGATACGGGGGCGACGTTTTCGGTCTTAAATCAAGAACTGTTGCCGCAAAGTAATGATTATGTTATGGTGATGGGAGCCACTGGCCAATGTGAAAAGTCATACTTTTTTGAACCCTTGAAGTACAAATTGGGAAAGCAAGTAGGAATTCACAGGTTTTTGTATATGCCTAATGCCCCAAAAGCTCTTTTGGGAAGAGATTTACTGGAGCAGTTGCAAGCCACGATTAAATTTGAAAATGGTCACATTAGCTTGGAGGTGAATGATCAAAATTATATACAAATCATGAGCCTATTACTAACTAATATCAATACAGAAGGAAACAGTAACGAAGACATCATGAACCAAGTATATCCAGGAGTATGGGCCACAGATGTACCCGGAAGGGCAAAGAATGCCCTACCAGTGGAGGTAAAACTTAAAGAAGGACAACAGCCGGTAAGGGTTAAATAGTATCCCTTGAGGAGGGAGGACAGGGAGGGAATTAAACCAATAATAGAAAAATTCTTACAGTTAGGACTATTAATAGAGTGCGAGTCCAGCTTTAACACTCCCATATTACCAATTTGCAAGCCGGATGGGTCTTATCGAATAGTCCAAGATTTGCAGGCAGTGAATAGAATAACTGAGGACCTCTACCCCGTGGTAGCAAATCCTTACATCCTGTTAACTGTGTTAACACCCAACTTAACCTGGTTTACTGTTCTAGATTTAAAGGATGCCTTCTTTTGCCTCCCTCTCCATGAAGCCAGCCAGAAAGTATTTGCATTCGAATGGGAAAGTTCTTAAGTGGACCTAAAACTCAGCTTACTTGGACGGTGCTGCCTCAAGGATTCAAAAATAGTCCCACCATATTTGGCAACCAGCTAGCCAAAGATCTTGAATCATGGGAAGCCCCATCTGAAGAAGGGAAACTCCTGCAGTATGTGGACGATATATTGATCGCTACCAAAACAAAGGATGCCTGTCTAACCTGGACGGTGAGTCTTTTAAATTTTTTGGGGCTCCAGGGGTATCGAGTATCCAAGAAAAAGGCCCAGACAATCCAATAGAAAGTGATCTATTTGGGCCATGAAATTAGTGCCGGACAAAGGACATTGGGACAAGCTAGGAAAGAAGCCATCTGTCAAACACCCAGGCCACAAACAGTAAAGGAACTGCAAACCTTTTTGGGGATGACTGGGTGGTGTAGGTTGTGGATCTATAATTATGGACTACTGGTTAAGCCTCTATATGCAATGGTAAACACAGAGCAAAAATTTCTACAATGGAATAAAGAAGCTGTACGGACCTTTAATCAGCTAAAGAAGGCTCTGATGTCTGCCCCAGCCTTAGGACTTCCAGATGTGAGTAAACCATTTTTTCTCTTCTCACATGAAAGACAAGGGATTGCCCTGGGAATATTGGCTCAGGATTTGGGCACCATATCGTCGGGCAGTTGCTTATTTTTCCAAACAGCTGGATGCGACAGCAAAAGGCTGGCCTGGATGTTTGCGAGCAGTTGCAGCTGTTGTGATAAACATTCAAGAGGCCCGGAAATTTACTCAGGGCCAGAAGATGACAGTGCTGATGTCTCACACAGTATCGGCAGTTTTAGAAGCAAAAGGGGGTCATTGGCTCTCTCCCCAAAGGTTCCTAAAATATCAAGCCATAATAGTGGAACAGGATGATGTGGAAATTGTGGTTACTAACATTATCAATCCATCTTCCTTTCTTAGTGGAAATTCAGGAGAACCAGTGCAGCATGATTGCTTAGAAACCATCGAAGCAGTATATTCAAGTCGCCTGGGACCTGAAGGAGATCCCTCTGGACAACGTGGAAAGCTGATTTACAGCAGCTATGTCCTGCAAGGGAGAAGATACACCAGATATGCAGTCACGACCAGTCAAGATGTAATAGAATCGAGATCACTACCTACAGGAACCTCCGCACAAAAGGCAGAAATAATTGCCCTTACTCGTGCTTTGGAGTTAGCACGAGGCAGAGCTATTAACATTTATACAGACTCCAAGTATGCCTTTGGAGTTGTCCATGCTCATGGAGCAATTTGGAAGGAAAGAGGCCTTTTAACTTCTCAAGGGAAGCACATCAAATACGCGA